>NC_064626.1:1252527707-1252830737 GCF_023864275.1 Schistocerca cancellata
CATAATATTGTCCTCAAGTACATCGCCCTTGTATAGACCCTCTATATACTCCTTCCACCTTTCTGCTTTCCCTTCTTTGCTTAAAACTGGGTTTCCATCTGAGCTCTTGATGTTCATACAAGTGGTTCTCTTATCTCCAAAGATCTCTTTAATTTTCCTGTAGGCAGTATCTATCTTACCCCTAGTGAGATAAGCCTCTACATCCTTACATTTGTCCTCTAGCCCTCCCTGATTAGCCATTTTGCACTTCCTGTCGCTCTCATTTTTGAGACGTTTGTATTCCTTTTTGCCTGCTTCATTTACTGCATTTTTATATTTTCTCCTTTCATCAATTAAATTCAATATTTCTTCTGTTACCCAAGGATTTCTTCTAGCCCTGATCTTTTTACCTACTTGATCTTCTGCTGCCTTCACTACTTCATCCCTCAAAGCTACCCATTCTTCTTCTACTGTATTTCTTTCCCCCATTCCTGTCGATTGTTCCCTTATGCTCTCCCTGAAACTCTGTACAACCTCTGGTTCTTTCAGTTTATCCAGGTCCCATCTCCTTAAGTTCCCACCTTTTTGCAGTTTCTTCAGTTTTAATCTACAGGTCATAACCAATAGATTGTGGTCAGAGTCCACATCTGCCCCTGGAAATGTCTTACAATTTAAAACCTGGTTCCTAAATCTCTATCTTACCATTATATAATCTATCTGATACCTTTTAGTATCTCCAGGGTTCTTCCATGTACACAACCTTCTTTCATGATTCTTAAACCAAGTGTTAGCTATGATTAAGTTGTGCTCTGTGCAAAATTCTACCAGGCGGCTTCCTCTTTCATTTCTTAGCCCCAATCCATATTCACCTACTACGTTTCCTTCTCTCCCTTTTCCTACTACCGAATTCCAGTCACCCATGACTATTAAATTTTAATCACCCTTCACTATCTGAATAATTTCTTTTATTTCATCATACATTTCTTCAATTTCTTCATCTGCGGAGCTAGTTGGCATGTAAACGTGTACTACTGTAGTAGGTGTGGGCTTCGTATCTATCTTGGCCACAATAATGCGTTCATTATGCTGTTTGTAGTATCTTACCCGCATTCCTATTTTCCTATTCATTATTAAACCTACTCCTGCATTACCCCTATTTGATTTTGTGTTTATAACCCTGTAGGCACCTGACCAGAAGTCTTGTTCCTCCTGCCACCGAACTTCACTAATTCCCACTATATCTAACTTTAACCTATCCATTTCCCTTTTTAAATTTTCTAACCTACCTGCCCGATTAAGGGATCTGACATTCCACGCTCCGATCCGGAGAACGCCAGTTTTCTTTCTGCTGATAACGACGTCCTCTTGAGTAGTCCCCGCCCGGAGATCCGAATGGGGGACTATTTTACCTCCGGAATATTTTACCCAAGAGGACGCCATCATCATTTAATCATACAGTAAAGCTGCATGCCCTCGGGAAAAATTACGGCCGTAGTTTCCCCTTGCTTTCAGCCGTTCGCAGTACCAGCACAGCAAGGCCGTTTTGGTTATTGTTACAAGGCCAGATCAATCAATCATCCAGACTGTTGCTCTTGCAACTACTGAAAAGGCTGCTGCCCCTCTTCAGGAACCACACGTTTGTCTGGCCTCTCAACAGATACCCCTCCGTTGTGGTTGCACCTACGGTACAGCTATCTGTATGAACCATGGACCTTGCCGTTGGTGGAGAGGCTTGTGTGCCTCAGCGATACAGTTTAAAAATATGGAATCAATTTGACATCCCCTGTCGATAGCACTTATTACTTCATGAGTATAAAGAGCTAGTTGGGTTTCACAAGAACGATGTTTTCTGAAACCGTGCTATGTGTCAATAAATCGTTTTCTTCGAGATACTTCATAATGTTCGAATACAGTATATGTTCCAAAACCCTACTGCAAATCGACGTTAGTGATATAGGCCTGTAATTCAGCGGATTACTCCTGTTTCCATTTTTGGGTATTGGTGTGACTTGAGAAATTTTTCCAGTCTTTAGGTACGGATCTTTCTGTGAGCGAGCGGTTGTATATAATTGCTAAATACGGAAGTTTTGTATCAGCATACTCAGAAAGCAACATGACTGGTATACAATCTGGTGTGGAGGCTTTTCCTTTATTAAGTGATTTAAGCTGCTTTGCTACACCGAGGTCATGTATTTATATATTTCTCATCTTGGCAGTCGTTCTTGATTGGAATTCAAATCATTTACTTCGTTTTCTTTGGTGATGGAGTTTCGGAAAACCATATTTAATAACTCTGCTTTAATGGCACTGTCATGACTGACTTTACCGTTTTATCGCGCAGTGAAGGTATTGATAGCACCTTGCCACTGGTGTGCTTTATGTATGACCAGAATCTCTTTGGGTTTTCTACCAGATTCCGAGACAGAGCTTCGTTTTGGAAATTATTAAAAGAATCTCGCATTGAACTACGCGCTATATTTCGAACTTGGGCAAAAATTGGCCAACCTTGGGAATTTTGCATTCTTTTAAATTTGGCATGCTTTTTTCGTTGCTTCTGCAACAGCAGTGTGACCCGTTTTGGGTACCATGGGGGATCAGTGCCATCACTTATCAATGTATGTGGTAAATATCTCTCAATTACCGTCGATACTATCTCTCTGAAATCATTCCACATCTTTTCTACGCTTACGTAATCAGATCGGAAGGAGTGGAGACCGTCTCATAAAAAGGCGTTAAGAGCATTTTCATCAGATTTTTCAAATAGATGTACTTTGCGTTTCTTTTTGACGGTTGTGGGTGTTACGGTATTCAGCCTAGCAGCAACTGCCTTGTACTCGTCATGATACTCCTTATTTGTCCAGGATTATTTGTTGCTAATAGATCAAGTACGCTTTCGCAACCATTTACGCTTCGAGGGGTCTCTTGAACTAATTGTTCAAAATTATTTTCTGAGAAAGCATTCAGTACTATGTCGGATGACGTTTTATGTCTCCCGCCGGCATTAAACGTATAATTTTTCCAGCATATCGAGGGTAGATACGACTTGGCAAACAAATGGTAATGAGATGGGGAGCTATTAATATCAATGGGGGCTACTCTGGGAAGAAGGTAGAGCTGGCAGAGGCTGCAAGTAAGATGGGGCTGGACGTTTTAGCTGTTAGTGACATTCGGGTAAGGGGTGAGAAAAAAGAGGAATTGGGAGAATACAAGGTCTACCTGTCAGGAGTCAAAGCAGGAATAGCACAATTGGGTGTAGGGCTTTACATCAGGAAAGAAATAGAACCCAGCGTAGTTGCAATAAGGTATGTAAACGAACGACTGATGTGGATAGATTTGACAGTGTCTAGCAAGAAAATTAGGATTGTGTCAGTATATTCGCATTGTGAAGGGACAGATCAAGATAAGATGGATAGTTTTTATGAGGCACTCAGTGATGTAGTTGTTAGAGTAAAGGACAAGACAGTGTTCTGCTCATGGGTGATTTTAACGCCAGGATTGGAAATCGAACAGAAAGGTATGAAAAGGTTATGGGTAAATTTGGAGAGGATATGGAGGCCAACAGGAACGGGAAACAACTCTTGGATTTCTGTGCCAGTATGGGCTTAGTAATCACAAACTCCTTTTTTAAACATAAGATCATTCACCGGTATACTTGGGAAGGCAGGGGAACCAGATCTGTCATTGACTATATAATAACAGATCAGGAATTCAGGAAGGCTGTGAGGGACACACGTGTATTCAGGGGATTCTTTGATGACACTGATCATTATTTAATCTGCAGTGAAATTGGGATTGTGAGGCTGAAAGTGCAGGAGGTCAGGTCCATATGTAGGAGGATAAGAGCGGAGAAACTTCAGGAAAAGGAAATCAGCCACAAGTACATAACAGCGATCTCAGAAAGGTACCAGTTAGTTGAATGTAGTCAATTACAGTCATTGGAAAAGGAATGGACAAGATACAGGGACACAGTACTAGAAGTGGCTAAAGAATGTCTTGGAACAGTAGGGTGTAAAAGTAGGATGAAGCAAACAGCTTGGTGGAATGATACAGTCAAGGCAGCCTGTAAAAGGAAAAAGAAGGCGTATCAAAAATGGGTACATACCAGAACCCAGGTAGACAGAGAAAGTTATGTTGAAGAAAGAAACAAAGCCAAACAGATAATTGCAGCATCGAAGAACAAATCGTGGGAAGACTTTGGAAACAGGTTGGAGACTATGGGTCAAGCTGCTGGAAAACCATTCTGGAGTGTAATTAGCAGTCTTCGTTAGGGAGGTAAGAAGGAAATGACAAGTATTTTGGACAGGTCAGGAAAACTGCTGGTGAATCCTGTGGATGCCTTGGGCAGATGGAGGGAATATTTTGAAGAGTTGCTCAATGTAGGTGAAAATGCGATCAGTAATGTTCCAGATTTCGAGGTAGAATGGGATAGGAATGATGATGGAAATAGGATCACATTCGAGGAAGTGGAAAAAATGGTCAATAGATTGCAGTGCAATAAAGCGGCTGGGGTGGACGAAATTAAGTCGGAACTCATCAAATACAGTGGAAAGTCAGGTCTTAAATGGCTACAAAGGATAATTGAAATGGCCTGGGAGTCGGGACAGGTTTCATCAGACTGGACAAAAGCAGTAATCACACCAATCTTTAAACATGGAAACAGAAAAGATTGTAACAACTACAGAGGTATCTCTTTAATCAGAGTTGTGGGTAAAATCTTCTCACGTATTGTTGAAAGGAAAGTGCGAGTATTAGTTGAGGATCAATTGGATGAAAATCAGTGTGGGTTTAGGCCTCTTAGAGGTTGTCAGGACCAGATCTTTAGCTTACGGCAAATAATGGAGAAGTGTTATGAGTGGAACAGGGAATTGTATCTATGCTTTATAGATCTAGAAAATGCATATGGCCGGGTTCCTAGGAGGAAGTTATTGTCTGTTCTACAAGATTATGGAATAGGAGGCAAACTTTTGCAAGCAATTAAAGGTCTTTACATGGATAGTCAGGCAGCAGTTAGAGTTGACAGTGAATTGAGTACATGGTTCAGAGTAGTTTCAGGGGTAAGACAAGGCTGCAACCTGTCTCCACTGTTGTTCATATTATTTATGGATCATATGTTGAAAACAATAGACTGGCTGGGTGAGATTAAGATATGTGAACACAAAATAAGCAGTCTTGCACATGCGGATGACTTAGTTGTGATGGCAGATTCCATTGAAAGTTTGCAAAGTAATATTTCAGAGCTAGATCAGAAATGTAAGGACTATGGTATGAAGATTAGCATCTCCAAAACGAAAGTAATGTCAGTGGGAAAGAAATATAAACGGATTGAGTGCCAAATAGGAGGAACAAAGTTAGAACAGGTGGACGGTTTCAAGTATTTAGGATGCATATTCTCACAGGATGGCAACATAGTGAAAGAACTGGAAGCGAGGTGTAGCATAGGTAATGCAGTGAGCGCTCAGCTACGATCTACTCTCTTCTGCAAGAAGGAAGTCAGTACCAAGACTAAGTTATCTGTGTACCGTTCAATCTTTCGACCAACTTTGTTGTATGGGAGCGAAAGCTGGGTGGATTCAGGTTACCTTATCAACAAGGTTGAGGTTACGGATATGAAAGTAGCTAGGATGATTGCAGGTACTAGTAGATGGGAACAATGGCAGGAGTGTGTCCACAATGAGGAAATCAAAGTAAAACTGGGAATGAACTCTATAGATGTAGCAGTCAGGGCGAACAGGCTTAGATGGTGGGGTCATGTTACACGCATGGGAGAAGCAAGGTTACCCAAGAGACTCATGGATTCAGCAGTAGAGGGTAGGAGGAGTCGGGGCAGACCGAGGAGAAGGTACCTGGATTCGGTTAAGAATGATTTTGAAGTAATAGGTCTAACATCAGAAGAGGCACCAATGTTAGCACTGAATAGGGGATCATGGAGGAACTGTATAAGGGGGGCTATGCTCCAGACTGAACGCTGAAAGGCATAATCAGTCTTAAATGATGATAATGATCGAGGGTAGATTGAAGTCACCACCAACTATAACTGAATGAGTAGGGTAGCATAGGTACCATAAATGTTTTTTTCCGTTTTTGTAAAGCCAAAAAAGAGAGATAACCATTGCCAAAATGGTACTTGTAAAGTTTTAAAACATTTCTGAAATTCAAATACCGTGCTTTGGCTTCATAGGAGGCACAGAATCACGCTTTGAAGTGCGCTGTAATTAGGAAAATATAAATATGGCAAATTACAATCTCCTCTTGACGTGACAATTGAAATTTGTCACGAACATAAACAGTTTCAAGTAGTATATAGCTTTCACCATTCACTTTGCATGTCAGGTACTCCACGGGATGGTGACTCAACAAGAGAGCAGCGAATTCCAAAAATTCAATGTAATTCTTTCCCGCCTGCTGTTCACTTGAACAAATTCGAATATTCGAGATACATCGGCTTGACTGTAGTGTTCTTTGATCTGTCTGTGCTGAATTACAGTTTAGAATCTATTAAGAATAACTCTAGAGTTAGTGACTCATTTTTTTTAAGATTAGTGTAGTCAGCCATGTGTTTTCACAGATAATGTGTCCCTAAAACCACTCCTGAGAATGACTCCATGTATCTGATGCCTGAAAGGTATATACAGATTTCCCAAAAAGTTTTCATTAAAAATTTACATATGAATGTTTGACATAGGACTGAAAACCATCTTCAGCGGGAGAATCAGAGACAACTTTTTCCTATTCTTATCTATACGAAATTAAACGGCCGTCTTTGGAGTAAAATTACCATCGTTGTATGAGTAGTTGATTTTTCTTTTCTTTCATTTTCTAATACATTTATGTGTAAAATTTATAAATAAATACAGCATACACAATTTAAGGGTTTTAAATTCAATGTACAGCCATCCTGTCTTTTAATGGGTGCATCTGATATTTCAAAAGCTCTTTTTCGTTTTCAAAAGAACTTCTAATTGATTAATCAAGAACCGGATGTCTTCTTCAGAACCAATGATATTCAAAGTACTAGTGCTGTCTCCGGAAGTTACAGGGAAAATGTCTCTTGTTCTCTCCTTATGAAGCTCCAGTGATTTCAAAGCATGTCTTTGTAGTTGATGATGATGATGTTTGGTTTGTGGGGCGCTCAACTGCGTGGTTATCAGCGCCCGTACAATTACCCAATCTTTGCTCAGTCCAATTTCGCCACTGTCCTGGATGATGATGAAATGATGAGGACAACACAAACACCCAGTCATCTCGAGGCAGGTGAAAATCCCTGACCCCGCCGGGAATCGAACCCGGGACCCCGTGCTCGGGAAGCGAGAACGCTACCGCGAGACCATGAGCGGCGGACGTCTTTGTTGTTGGGTATATTGCTGATAAAATTCTAATGTTGGTACGTACTTTCTCTGTTACTGTCCCGTAAATCAAAACCTTTTTTCCAACAGAGGATCCCTTCCTACACAGTTAATGTGGCTCTTGGATGTACAGTTAATTTAGACATCGGAATTTGTAAATGTACAATCATTAAAGTTTAGTAGACAGAGAGTAGTTTGTGTCAAGTTGCTTTAATGGAATAATACCCGAGGAAATAGATTTTCTCCTGTAAAGGAACAGAAGAAGAGGACATTGTACTTGCTACGGCTACTATTTGTGGAAGACAAAAGTAGCTGTCCGGCTTGGGTTGTAAAGTGGAGCTCATCTCGCACTGTCCGCCCTCTGCTGTCTCATCCCTCTTGGGGTCACTGGCTGAACCCATTACATTACCCGAGCAATCTCAGAAATGTAAAGCCACTTAGATAAGGAGACTGGGGCAGTGAGTGAATTTACTGTGCTGAGGTAATGTTTTATCAAGTTGGTTATCTTTTTCGGTGGAGATTCCGATGTTGATGGCCAAGGGCACTCCCTCCCTACTTCTATCGAGCCCAAATTTCACACAGCTCAATTTTTTCTGAATATGGAATGGACTAAACTAGAGGGTAGTCCCACAAGAATTATATAAAAAAAGTTTTGTGTTAGAATCACACTTAATCTCATATACTTTCTCTTTCAAATTCTGCTAGCGACGTCGACGTATATAAATCTGAGCTATTGTTGGTGTTGACATGCTGTCGATTATGATGAGACTCCCTGTTTGTGGACGATTTTGCTGTTTTCTGTTCTTCCTCCGGTCTTGTCACTGCTAGTTGGCAACTGCAGCTTATGATAAAGCGATTAGAGGTATGTACTGCGAAGACGGGTTTTACCTTTTCTCCAGACAAATGTGTGTGTGTGTTCATTTTAATCGTTCTCGACGTCCTTTTACCTCCCCTGAATTGCGACTGAGGGACACCATTCTTCCTTTTAGAGACACTGTGAGGTTCCTGGGCCTCACTTTTGATTCCAAGTTGTCGTGGTTGCCGCACCTTAAAGACCTCAAGGTGCGGGCCCTGAAGACACTGAATATTTTGAAGTGTCTGAGCCATAGGTCCTGGGGAGCAGATCGGGCGCGTCTGCTGCAGTTTTATAGGGCTTTCGTCCGGTCGCGTCTTGACTATGGATGCACCGTGTTTGGGTCAGCGAGGCCTTCGTATCTGAAGATTCTTGACGCAGTACACCATGAGGGTATCAGGCTGGCTACTGGTGCCTTCCGTACCAGTCCCATCCCCAGCCTGTGTGCTGAGGCAGGGGAACCGCCGCTCGCCATCCGACGGAAACTCCTCATGGTGCGACGGGTG
This sequence comes from Schistocerca cancellata, assembly GCF_023864275.1. NCBI lineage: Eukaryota > Metazoa > Arthropoda > Insecta > Orthoptera > Acrididae > Schistocerca > Schistocerca cancellata. Next base: position 1,252,536,389 of record NC_064626.1, read on the forward strand.
TGTCCTACCTCCCCTGCATACCCTACTGTTGCCCGACCGCCTATGGAACGTCTCTTTTCCAGTCTTCCCAGGGCAACGAGACCATTTGGGATTCGTGCCCAGCATTTGCTTGAGTCCCTTGGTGTGGAGCGTGTGGCACCCCAACTCCAGGGTTTTACCCGCCTGCCTTCCTGGTTGCTCCAGAGGCCCAGCGTCCTTTTAGACTTGTCAGAGTACCGGAGGAGCTGCACTCCTGCGTTTGTTTTTACCTCCTTATTTTACGATATTTTAAACCAGCATTCCGACCATGTACCAGTATTTACGGATGGCTCTAAACAGGGGGACTCTGTTGGTTGTGCTGTTGTTTTCCCTGATCGAGTCGTCAAGTTACGGCTTCCTGCAGCGTTTACCATCTTTGATGCCGAATTGTTTGCGATCTTGCGGGCATTGGAGAAGATGAGATGTGTTCCCAGTCTTAAGTTTCTCATCTGTTCTGACTCCCTGAGTGCCCTTCAGACCATGCAACACTTGTACCCAGCGGATACGGTCGTCCAGAACATCCATGATGCCCTACTCCACCTGCAACGGCAGGGGAAGGAGGTTTCTTTCTGCTGGGTGCCGGGGCACGTGGGTATTAGGGAAAACGAACTGGCGGATGTGGCTGCCAAAGATGCATGTTCCCTCCCTCACGCTGTTGAATGTGCCGTCCCCCTCCACGCTGTTACCTCCCTTTTGCGTTATCGTGTTATGCGTCAATGGGAAGAGGAGTGGCTGGCAGTCGATGAAAATAAGCTACATCTGGTCAAGGCCACCACGTGGCCATGGCGTACGTCCTACCAGTCATGCAGGCGGGATGAGGTTCTCCTCACTCGCCTCCGCATCGGGCACAGTCCCTTAACGCACGGTTTTTTACTCCGGCGGGAGGACCCCCCAATCTGCAGTGCTTGTGGCGTCCAGATTACGGTCCGCCACATTTTACTTGACTGTCCTTTATTCTCTGACCAGAGGGCGGTGGTTTCCTTGCCACCGGATTTGCCCTCTATTTTGCAAGACGACGCAACGACTGTGGTTAAGGTCTTACGGTTTTGTGTCCTGTCCAGTTTGTTGCCTCGGATTTTAGGGAGAGGATTTTAATGTGCTGCTGGGTGACTGGCTCACCCAGGCTTTAGGTAAGAGGTCCGCCAGTCACGATTACCTACTTGTTTCACTTCGATTTCTGTTCTCTTTTCCTTGTGTCTCCTTTCCTTTTTAGTGCGTTTCTTCTCCTCTTGTTTTGCCTCTGTATGTGAGGATTTGTAACTGCGTCAGGTCTGTGTCTTTTAGCCGTTCTCCTTGTTCGCTGTCCGTCTTCGTCCCTTCACTGCATATGTTCCTGTTTCTATGCGTTTGGGCGCTGATGACCACGCTGTTTAGCGCCCGAAAACCTCAAACCACACACACACACACACACACACACACACACACACACACACACACACACACACACATGATGAGACTAATACTATCGCTGAAAATTTTACAGTAACTCACTTTCTGATCTACCTCTTACTTCTGGAACACTTTGGGATGAAGAGATTTTTACCAGAAAGTTATACAATCCAGATTCGTTTTCGTAGCATTGTGTACCGTTTCTAAATACTAGGTAGGGAATGCAATCTACGTTTCGAGTGGAATGAGAGTCCGGTACAAGCAAGCAGATCGGAGTCAAGTATTTTTGATTACACACTTGAAATGTGCACGCTGGCAAAAAGCTGTACCGACAGTTGTTAGCTTCAGAGACACTGTTTTATTCGAAAGTGATTGTACTGTTATCTTAAATGCGCATTAATAAAGACTGGCTTAATCGAGTACACAGACTATTATTGCGTACAATGGAATGCGTATAAGAGAGACTGTTACGCGAGTAATCTTGTATGATTACTAACAATAAATCAGTGATCCCTATAACGCGTTTCATTCGGATTACAGGCAGGTCCCAGGGTGGATTGGGCTTCCGGTCAGAAACGGTTGAACTAGACGTGACGTGCTCGTAAGCTACTTGCCTTTATTAATGTAGATGCCTTACAAAATGGTGTAGTCGGAAGAGAAGACTTCTTGCTAATACACATCGGACGAGATAATCAAACGAGACCTCTCGCAGATATCATTGTAGTAGGTAGAGCATCTGAACAGTGGGGCTTAAACTAGCTTCGAAGAGAGTCTGATTGGAGAAGAAGAAGAAAAAAAAAAGATCCGTCCGAACAGTTCACGGGAATGTGGTCGGGTAAAACAAACACAGCCGTTATTTCGACAGGTAACTTCACCAACACATTCAATGAGTGAAATTCAGCTCGACTTCCTTGTGCCCCGGAAGCTAAACACATGATGCCAGTCATAGCTCGGTCTCATTTCCGTAACTTTTCGAACTGTATCCATGCGCAGTGCACCTGTAAATTCACAAAAAAAAAAATCTATAATCACAATATAATGAAGCCACTCATGCATTAACTGTAGGATAACAGTCGACAGACACTGTTTAATCGGTTTGTATAGGTGAGAGTCCTCTGCAGAGAGCGTACGGTTTAACTACCTGCCCTCTGACGTCCAGCAATTGTTTGACCACGCCCTACTTCTAGTGCCACTGCTTCATAGAGGGTCGAAAAGAATCTCTTAATCAGCAGCCCACTTTACCTTAATGAATGAACTGCAAATTCAGAACTTGGAATAAGTTGGAATCCTCTGAGGCTTGCACCTCGTAACTGACAGTTGGAAAGTGCAAAATACCACATCAGAGGTACGAAAATATCACCTTTAAACTTGAACCACCAGAATATAGAAGTAGGCTTTGACTGGAAGAAAAATTTGAAAAAAAATTATACTGCCTCATATGGAGTGGGATTCGGCACTGCATTGGGAAAGTTAGGATGAGCAAGAGGGCCTTATGATATTATTGAGACTTATTAAAAATTATTTATGTAGATTTATGTTAGAGTGTATTATATTTATTAGTGTCAATGAGGACACGGAGCGCATGCATAAAAAAGAACCTTAATCCAATACCTCTTTCTAAATAAATTTTAATCATTAGAAACACTCTTTCTATAACTGTCAGATCTATTAGTGTTACTATTTATTTAGCTTTTTATTTTTGTTAATGTAAAATTTCGTGACTGCAACTCGCCAAATATTCAGACAATATTTTCAAACAGGTAGAGTTAGCAATATTAGAGATTACGAAAAGCTGAATCTATGGTTCTGCTGAGACTGCAAACGTTCTTTGAAAAGCTTTCTACAACCTACAGCAAATAAGCAAACACTCTCAGGATTACAATATTTAGTGATCATCAACATTAAAACAACTTAAATCGCCATATCCATTTATCTAGGTAAATACTTAGACTCCACAATAATAAAAGCAGTAGAAGGAACTATTTTTGATATTTCCAGAAGTTCAGGATGTATCACAGCAGTGTGTCAAACTTGGCAATAACTCGAGAACGTTCAGGGTTCTTTCACACGACACAATCGACAGCAGGAATTTTTTTTTTCAGAGTATCAAGCACTACAGGCGAGGTCTGATCTCTTGGCGGTGGACTGATGTAGCTTTCGGCTGGTGCCCCATGATCCAGCCACACATCATACTTTGGAGTGCTGCGGGTTGCCGCCCTTTCAGGCGTTTGTAAGGCAGCGCAGTCCATCATTGACTGCGAGAACTGCTGCAGTATTGAGGGCGCCAAATTAACTGTCAATGTCCTCCACAGGCCACTGTCAACAGACGAGTTCCGGGTATTCCTTCGCAGGGCGGCCTTTATAGGACACCGCCCACGGCTCGCTGGCCAGTGCGAGTTCCAGCCTGGACATCGTCGCTTTACTTCGGGAGTGCGACGAGAGTATTCCTCCAAGCGCAGCTTATGTTACTGGAACCTTGGTCAGCGTAAGTGCAGTGTACACCGACCGTGACTACGGCAGTGACGACTGACTGCGCAACTTGCACCTACAAGAACGGTCTCGTATTGCCTTTCTTTCATTAGACCCCGACAATTTTTACGTTGCTTTTACTTGGAAGCTGTTTTCTGTTACGTTATTGTGCATTTCTCTGCAGTGATAAAGTTCTGTTATTCTTGGCTACCTGGGCTCCTGTGTGTGCATCACTCACAACGGGATACTTTAGCCGAGACGACGGATTCGGTAGAGTCCAATAGAGTGAAAAGTTTTCATACCCAGAGTCCAGTGGTTGTGGGAAGACGATGGTGTGATGTAGAGTAGATGCATCACTCACAACGGGATACTTTTGCCGAGACGACGGATTCGGTAGAGTCCAATAGAGCGAAAAGGTTTCACACCCAGAGTCCAGTGGTTGTGGGAAAACGATGGTGTGATGTAGAGTAGATGCCGATGATCTGCTTGAGGTGGCTGTCGCTAGGCTACGAGCTGCCCCAAGAGAAACCGACTTCATCCTGCGCTGTGGCCAGTTATGTCGTCCTTTTCGTAGTTCCCCAGGAGGCCAGCTTGTGTAAAAGGCGATCACGTGGCGTAGTTAGCGCCGCTTGGGCGAAGTCGCTAAACCTAACTTATCCATGGTCTTTGACATCGACGGCAAAGACATAACAAATATAAATTTATTGCTACATTAGGATTCAACAGTGACAGCCTTAAAGAAGTTCTTTAACTCATACTAGTAACCTGAAAAATAAAACAAAATCCGTTTTCTTCGTGGACATTCTTTAAATATGCATTCGCGGGAAAGTGGCTGATGCGGATAATATTTTCAGTGTTGTTCCCATATCATACACGAGAAAAACTCTAGTTTTCTACGTATTCGAAGACGTCCGAATTGATGCGGAAGACGATGAACATGACCGTCGACAACTCTCGTTGCATCAACTCCGCTTGAGTCTACCATAAGAGCTGAAGGCCAGCCCACGCTTGCTTGCTAGCCGGGCAGCCACGCTGCCGCACATTGTCAGTAGAAGGGCAGTCCGCTTTGCTCCCGTCCAAGCCAAGCCTTGCCCAACCCAAGCAGGCTAAAGGAACCGTGCTTGCCTGCCCATCTTCCCACTGTGCTGCGCTACGTGGAAGTTTATTCTGTATGCGCTCACTGTAGTGTTATGAGTAGCGTTCAGAGTTTCATGAAAAGTCCTCTTTGACGCGAGTATCAAGAGACAAGACCCATTATAGTACACAGGGTAATTATAATTAAAGTTCCAGTTTAAAACCGCTGTAAAAAAGTCGCAAATAATGTTTACTGCAATCCAGGTTTCGGTCATTGTGAGGTCGTCTTCAGTGGAGTATATGCAAGTTAAAACGTTAAAACCACTTATATACACATCAAAAAAAGTTTTGCATCCCTCCGGTTCCCAGAACTCCTTAAGATAGAAGTTGACTGTGGATTCTGTATCACAGACACAATCTCTTTGACAGTTCAGAGATTTCACTGAACCAACGCAAAGATTTAAACAACCATGCACGAGCAGCGCCTGTTAGACGGAGGGGGTCCGACAGCCGATCAGTTCCAGTCATTCCACCAAGGAGGTACACGGCTCGTGTTGTCTGTAGTTCATCCATGCCTAGACGGACAGTACCGTGGTTCGCTCGCGTCCGCATTGTTATTTTGTGCCAGGAAGGGCTCGCAACAAGAGAAGAGTCCAGGAGTCTCGGAGTGGACCAAAGCGATATTGGTCGGACATGGAGGAGATACAGAGAGACAGGTACTGTCTCTGACATGCCCTCGCTCAGGCTGCCTATGGGTTACTACTGCAGTGGATGACCGCTACCTACGGACTATGGCTAGGAGGAACCCTGACAGCAACTCCACCATGTTGAATAATGCTTTTCGTGCAGCCACAGGACGTCGTGTTACGACTCATACTGTGCGCAGTAGGCTGCATGATGCGCAACTTCACTCCCGACGTCCATGGCGACGTCCATCTTTGCAAGCACGACACCATACAGTGCGGTAAAGATGGTCCCAACAACACGCCGAATGGATCGCTCAGGATTGGCATCACGTTCTCTTCACCGATGATTGTCGCATATGCCTTCGACCAGACAATCGTCGGAGATTTGTTTGGAGGCAACCCGGTCAGGCTGAACGCCTTAGACACACTGTCTAGCGAGTGCAGCAAGGTGGAGGTTCCCTGCTGTTTTGGGGTGGCGTTTTGTGAGGCCGATGTACGCTGCTGGTGGTCATGGAAGTCGCCGTAACGACTGTACTCTACGTGCATTCCATCCTCCGACCGATAGTGCAAGCGTATCAGCAGCATATTGGGGAGGCATTGGTCTTCATGGATGACAATTCGCGCCCACATCGTGCGAACAACTTCTTTCAGGATAACGACATCGCTCGACTAGAGTGTCCAGCATTTTCTTCAGACCTGAATCCTATCGAACATACCTGAGGTAGATTGAGAAGGGCTGTTTATGGACGACGTGACCAACCAACCATCTGAGGGATCTACGCCGAATCGCCGTTGAAGAGTGCGACAATCTGGACGAACAGTGCCTTGATCAACTTGTGGATAGTATGCCATGAAGAATACAGGCATGCATCAGTGCAAGAGGTACCGGCGTGTACAGCAATCTGGACAATCACCTCTGAAGGTGTCGCTGCATGGTGGTATAGCATGCAATATGTGGCTTTCATGAGCAATAAAAAGGGCGAAAATGTTTATGTTGATCTCTTTTCCAGTTTCTGTACATGTTCCGGAACTCTCGGAACCGAGGTGGTGCAAAACTTTTTTTGATGTGTGTACCATCGCCAAAAACCGCGGGAGAGACAAAGAATGAAAAGACTCACAGTCCTTGTGAGACGTCAACATACCAAAATATATTGGCATGCGTCAACAACTACACGTTACAGAGTTAGCAACACACCGGTGAGTCGCTATGGAATGGAACGACTGCTGGACATGTGGTAGCATTTCGGCATAAATGTGCGAGCAGGCTGCAGTAATACGTCGTTGCGTATCACCAACTGTAGTTGATATGTCCTTATAGACAGCATCTTTTACCTTTTCCCACAGAAAAAAGCCTACAGGCGTCAAAGCCGGGGAAGGGGAGTCCAGTCGAACGATTTGAAAACAATTCGTGGAGACGTGCTGCAGTACTTCGGGCACTATGGTCTGTACAGCCACCACGTTGGTACCACAGGGTTGGGTTGGCTCTGAGCACTATGCGACTTAACTTCTGAGAACTAATTAAACCTAACTAACCTAAGGACATCACACACAACCATGCCCGAGGCAGGATTCGAACCAGCGGCCGTAGCGGTCTCTTGGCTCCAGACTGCAGCGCCTAGAACCGCACGGCCTCACCGGCCAGCGGTACCACAGGTTCCACCTAGTCTGCAGAGAAACGTTTTCTAGTACTCGTGGAAAATGGTCTGTTAGGAGGCTCCGATACTTATGCTCGTTGAGGTCCCGTCTGCGAAAAACGGGTCTTTGAGCTGATGGTTCACTGTACACCACATCACACGTTTACATCCCATGGACGCTGACGTTCCACCTGACGAAGCCAACGGGTATTGTCAACAGACCAATAATGCATGTTGCGGTGAATTACCTGGCCATGAATGGTAAATGTGGCTCCATCACTGAACAAGATACACCTGGAACTTGTCTTAATGCTCATGCACAGAAGTTAACACGATTCTCAAAACGTTTCCATGCACATCGTGATGGAGAGAGATGTAACAGGGATGGAACTAGTCGATGGGAAATGCGTGGGACACTTGCCTGACTTATGCCACTTCCTCATGCGATTGTGCAGCAGCTAACGTGCGGAACAACTGCAACAGCAGCAAGAACATTAATTTTCGCCTCTTCTGTCGTCACTTGTTTCCTTTTGTTACGCTGTCTAGGTGCTACGAGGTGCATTCAAGTTCTAAGACCTCCGATTTTTTTTCCCCCGTACTGGAAAGAGATAGAAACATGCGCATAGTTTTAAAATGAGGCCGCGTTCATTGTCAATACGTCCCAGAGATGGCAGCACCGTACGGCAGATGGAATTTTACCGCCAGCGGCGAGAATGAGAACTGTTTTAAATACTTAAAATTGCGACGTTTTCCTTACTTGAACAGCTTGCAATCATTCGTTTTCTGAATTTGCGTGGTGTGAAACGAATTGAAATTCATCGACAGTTGAAGGAGACATGTGGTGATGGAGTTATGGATGTGTCGAAAGTGCATTCGTGGGTGCGACAGTTTAATGAAGGCAGAACATTGTGTGACAACAAACCGAAACAACCTCGGGCTCGCACAAGCCGATCTGACGACATGATCGAGAAAGTGGAGAGAATTGTTTTGGGGGTTCGCCGAATAACTGTTGAACAGATCGCCTCCAGAGTTGGCATTTCTGTAGGTTCTGTGCACACAATCCTGCATGACGACCTGAAAATGCGAAAAGTGTCATCCAGGTGGGTGCCACGAATGCTGACGGACGACCACATGGCTGCCTGTGTGGCATGTTGCCAAGCAATGTTGACGCGCAACGACAGCGTGAATGGGACTTTCTTTTCGTCGGTTGTGACAATGGATGAGGCGTGGATGCCATTTTTCAATCCAGAAACAAAGCGCCAGTCAGCTCAATGGAAGCACACAGATTCACCGCCACCAAAAAAATTTCAGGATGACCGCCAGTGCTGAAAAAATGATGGTGTCCATGTTGTGGGACAGCGAGGGCGTAATCCTTACCCATTGCGTTCCAAAGAGCACTACGGTAACAGGTGCATCCTACGAAAATGTTTTGAAGAACAAATTCCTTCCTGCACTGCAACAAAAACGTCTGGGAAGGGCTGCGCGTGTGCTGTTTCACCAAGACAACGCACCCGCACATCGAGCTAACGTTACGCAACAGTTTCTTCGTGATAGCAACTTTGAAGTGATTCCTCATGCTCCCTACTCACCTGACCTGGCTCCTAGTGACTTTTGGCGCTTTTTCCAACAATGAAAGACACTCTCCGTGGCCGCACATTCACCAGCCGTGCTGCTATTGCCTCAGCGATTTTCCAGTGGTCAAAACAGACTCCTAAAGAAGCCTTCGCCGCTGCCATGGAATCATGGCGTCAGCGTTGTGAAAAATGTGTACGTCTGCAGGGTGATTACGTCGAGAAGTAACGTCAGTTTCATCGATTTCGGGTGAGTAGTTAATCAGAAAAAAAATCGGAGGCCTTAGAACTTGAATGCACCTCGTATAATACAACTAACGCATAACTGGTTGGAGAGGCTGATAAATCATTGCCGAGATGGTTGACATCTGTTGGGATATCTTTCCGCTTACACTGTACGAGAACGAACTGAGTTCTTCCTACACTTTCCATGCACCATTAGCATGTCGGCTTTTTCTGCACTGGTAAATCTCATCGTCCACGCAAGACTACCGCTTGGACTGTCACACACTAACTGACTAGAAAGTTGCAATGCACTTAAGAAACACAGAAGAACACGTTTGTGTTGTTGTGGTCTTCAGTCCAGAGAGTGGTTTGATGCAGCTCTCCACGCTACTCTATCCTGTGCAAAGGACACAGTAAGCAAATGTAACACCATAGTAGCAGGCTGAACGACACAAACAAGTATCGGTGTGAAAACTTCTCAGAATACAATATCTCTAAATAATTCACACTATAATCCTACAAAAACACCGATGACATTCCACTTTACCTACTTTTAGTTTGTTATTGCCAACAGCCATTGCTTCATTTAAAAAAGTGTATGTTAGCACAAGAAATACTTTCTAAGTATTATTAAAATCTTTTGATTGGCTAACAATAAGGGCCTCTGATTACCAGTCAATTCTGTGATAACTGCACATCAACAGCACTTTCCATTTCCGCAACGGTTGCAGCGCAAGTTTCAGTTGAGTCACCATTACTTTCCGCTATCTAATTTTTACTTCACAAACTATCTCCTTTGAATATTTAATCATGAATGCTACTGTTATATTTCTGCTTTTCACTTTTAAACTCAGTATATTTTGGAGTTAAGCTTTTTTTCGCGTATCTGGGCCTCGGCTCGACCTCCCACCTCCTCCACTGCTACCGACTGTCTCACTCTTACGATACAGAAGCGCGCGCAGCCTCCCACGGGTGCCTCTTCGGCGGGTATTTATCTGTAACTTCTTCACCTTCTAGAACACCAATGATATTGAAGATAGCGAGGTGCTGATATTGATAGTTTTGATGAGGTATTGATATTCAATTTTCTGAGGAAAGGTCAGATGAGTTTCGACAGTTGTAGGGGAAGCAGTTTGTCTAGGGGAAGATTACCCCCAGATTGCGGGTTGGCGATGGGCTACCATCCCATCACAGAAAGCGTGATAAAGGTAAACAGACTATAAAAAAGCTTCGGAAATTCATAATAGGCGAAAAGTTCGGGAACAAGGTCGTATACGGTTAGGAATATTCGTTGCTTAAATAAAGTAGAAAATATAAAAATGCAGTAAATGAAGCAGGCAAAAAGGAATACAAACGTCTCAAAAATGAGATCGACAGGAAGTGCAAAATGGCTAAGCAGGGATGGTTGGAGGACAAATGTAAGGATGTAGAGGCTTATCTCACTAGGGGTAAGATAGATACTGCCTACAGGAAAATTAAAGAGACCTTTGGAGAAAAGAGAACCACTTGTATGAATATCAAGAGCGCAGATGGAAACCCAGTTCTAAGAAAAGAAGGGAAAACAGAAACGCGGAAGGAGTATATAGAGGGTCTATACAAGGGCGATGTACTTGAGGACAATATTATGGAAATGGAAGAGGATGTAGATGAAGATGAAATGGGAGATATGATACTGCGCGAAGAGTTTGACAGAGCACTGAAAGACCTGAGTCGAAACAAGGCCCCGCGAGTAGACAACATTTCATTAGAACTACTGACAACCTTGGGAGAGTCAGTCCTGACAAAACTCTACCATCTGGTGTGCAAGATGTATGAGACAGGTGAAATACCCTCAGACTTCAAGAAGTATATAATAATTCCAATCCCAAACAAAGCAGGTGTTGACAGATGTGAAAATTACCGAACAATCAATTTAATAAGCCACAGCTGCAAAACACTAACGCGAATTCTTTACAGACGAATGGAAAAACTAGTAGAAGCCGACCTCGGGGAAGATCAGTTTGGATTCCGTAGAAATATTGGAACACGTGAGGCAATACTGACCCTACTACTTATCTTGGAAGCTAGATTAAGGGAAGACAAACCTACGTTTCTAGCATTTGTAGACTTAGAGAAAGCTTTTGACAATGTTGACTGGAATACTCTCTTTCAAATTCTGAAGGTGGCAGGGGTAAAATACAGGGAGCGAAAGCCTATTTACAATATGTACAGAAACTAGGTGGCAGTTATAAGAGTCGAGGGACATGAAAGGGAAGCAGTGGTTGGGGAGGGATTGAGAGAGGGTTGTAGCCTTTCCCCGATGTTATTCAGTCTGTATACTGAGCAAGCAGTGAAGGAAACAAAAGAAAAATTCGGAGTACGTATTAAAATCCATGGAGAAGAAATAAAAACTTTGAGGTTTGCCGATGACATTGTAATTCTGTCAGAGACAGCAAAGGACTTGGAAGAGCAGCTGAACGGAATGGATAGTGTCTTGAAAGGAGGATAGAAGATGAACATCAACAAAAGCAAAATGAGGATAATTAAGTCGGGTGATACTGAGGGAATTAGATTAGGAAATGAGACACTTAAAGTAGTAAAGGAGTTTTGCTATTTGGGGAGCAAAATAACTGATGATGGTCGAAGCAGAGAGGATGTAAAATGTAGACTGGCAATGGCAAGGAAAGCGTTTCTGCAGAAGAGAAATTTGTTAACATCGAGTATAGATTTAAGTGTCAAGAAGTCGTTTGTGAAAGTATATGTATGGTTTGTAGCCATGTATGGAAGTGAAACATGAACGATAAATAGTTTGGACAAGAAGAGAACAGAAGCTTTCAAAATGTGGTGCTACAGAAGAATGCTGAATATTAGATGTGTAGATCACATAACTAATGAGGAAGTATTGAATAGGATTGGGGAGAAGAGAAGTTTGTGGCACTACTTGACTAGAAGAAGGAATCGGTTGGTAGGACATGTTCTGAAGCATCAAGGAATCACCAATTTAGAATTGGAGGGCAGCGTTGAGGGTAAAAATCTCGTAGAAGGAGACCAAGAGATGAACACACTAAGCAGATTCAGAAGGATGTAGGTTGCAGTAGGTACTGGGAGATGAAGAAGCTTGCACAGGATAGAGTAGCATGGAGAGCTGCATCAAACCGGTCTCGGGTCTGAAGACCACAACAACAACAACAACAACATATAAAGTAGGTGCGTGAATCAGTTAATCAAGGATATCTAAAGACATAAAGCGGATGGGAGGATACTGTTACTCTTGATGTCGACAAGCATACACTATCTTATGGAAGCTGCTACTCAGGACACAAATTAAGTATGGGATTATGTGTGAGTAAAACCAGAGTTGCTAATGCCTAGTGAAAACCCTTCTGTTGATAGTCCCGACGGACACCAGAGAAATATGAGCAAAGTTAGCTGTCCTCAGAGCCATCCCTAACACCACATTGATTCGCCTCACAGCTCCATCAAGGTGTGGTCGATCATGACGCCGGAACAGCTCAACAAAGTGTACGTTGGTGCCATGAGTCAGGGAAGCTATCTTGTCCAGTTCACCACCTATATTATATGCCCCATCCCTGTCCAAACAGTTTCCCGCCCACCCACTATCACTACATGGTCCTCTTTTGTAAAATCCTTACATTAAGACCCTAGGTCTTCTATCACATGACTTAGCCCTGCATTTGGCTTGAAGATACTGGTGGCCTGGTACGCTGCCCCTAAACTTTCCTGTAACTGAGGACCTACACCTCACCCATGGCTACCACCTAGTAGCAGCACTTTCTTCTTCCTAACACTTTGTACATTCCTATGCTTCTTGGCCTCGGTTGAAGTGTGCTGCACATTTCCTGCTCTTCGTTCTACCTGAGGCTCTTCTCCACTCAACTCTTGCAGTGGTAGATACCTGTTTTTGGTGTTGATGATAAGACTGTCAGATCGCGTTCTCTTTCTTTCTATCCTCCTACCAGCTGCCAGTTCCCAACCACCCTCCTCCCCCTCTATCTCACTTGATCCTTATGATCTCCTTCCTTGCTTCCTCCAACTGTGCCTGAAGGGCACAGATTTTCCTTTCCTGTTCCCCAATCAAAATGTTCCTATTGCATACTCTGCAGTTCCAGGAGAGAGCCTCTTCTGTTCTCCCAACATACTCCTCACTGCATCCCCCCCCCAGTGAAAATATTTCCTACAAGATTGGCATCAAATCCCTCTACTCACTACCCTATAACAGATCCCACATTTCTCATTCACGGTGTTTCGAAAGAATAATTAAGTTAAAAGAATGTTTTAAATTTGTCAAGGACGCGAGATTGGCTGTGTCTAAACAAAATACGACACAAAGGTCTTATGTGCGGTGGTTTTTTTTTGTACTGATTTATCGATAGAATGACAGAAGAATGAATTTGTAATTAATTTGGTTTTAGAGAATTTACGTTATCAGGCGTGTTTGGTCAGGTTTTTAAACGTTTATAACTCGGAAAATTTAGGCCTAGATTGCGTCTATCTAATTAGTAAACAATACGAAATGTGTTAGTTAAATACGATTTAGAAACGTTTAATGCCATTTTTATTGCGACAATTGACACTAATGTAACTAGTAGCAGTCTTTTCTAAACGAATTTTTAACTATCAAGAAAACCTGAAATAGAATTTTTTGTTTGTCATGCAAAATTTCGGGTTATGTCGCGATTATCGGGACTTCAGCTAAAGAACAAGTTTTTTCAAGAACAAGTGCTGCTGAGACGCTAATATTCAGTTGTGTGACAAGAACGGACACTGTAGCAAGTATACAAAACAAAGAAAATTTATATTTGACACTGTTTCCTCTTAAATAAGTTCTTTTAGCGGACGAAGAAAGTACCTGTGATCTCACTCGGCTGCCATCTTTACTTTGCTGACTCTGGGTAGAATCCAGTGTTCTGTAGAAGAAGTGATTGGTGAATATCAGGATAGGCTGAGAAAGCGCCGTTCGGCGGTGGACATCTTTTATGTAACGCGACAGCTCACCGAGAAGATGTGGGAATATAGCGAAGACCTTCATATGTTCATTATAAATCCCAAGAAATCATACGACTGCATTCACCGGGAGAGCCTTATCAGTTGTCTGACCGAATCTGGAATACTAAAGAAATTGTCAGCCTAGTTAGTCTGCCTCACTGATACAGAACGCAAAGCGAAGCTCGGGACCGAGCGAGGTGGCGCAGTGGTTAGCACACTGGACTCGCATTCGGGAGGACGACGGTTCAATCCCGTCTCCGGCCATCCTGATTTAGGTTTTCCGTGATTTCCCTAAATCGCTTCAGGCAAATGCCGGGATGGTTCCTTTGAAAGGGCACGGCCGATTTCCTTCCCCATTCTTCCCTCACCCGAGCTTGCGCTCCGTCTCTAATGACCTCGTTGTCGACGGGACGTTAAACACTAATCTCCTCCTCCTCCTCCGAAGCTCGGGAAACAATTCACAGAGAGCTATAACAAACATGAAGAAGGGCGAGACAAACAGATGGTGTGTGACCGATATTGTTCAACCAAGCGATAAGAAAAGATATTGAGGGAAGCTTTCCATAAGAATTTCAGACGGATCGAGATAAAAAGTGAGAAAACCACGTGTCCCGTATTTGTCAATGACGTGGTCCTTTTGTCCGCAGCTCGTGGTCGTGCGGTAGCGTTCTCGCTTCCCACGCCCGGGTTCCCGGGTTCGATTCCCGGCGGGGTCAGGCATTTTCTCTGCCTCGTGATGACTGGGTCTTGTGTGATGGCCTTAGGTTAGTTAGGTTTAAGTAGTTCTAAGTTCTAGGGTACTGGTGACCATAAATGTCAAGTCCCATAGTGCTCAGTGTCTTTTGAACGTGGTCCTTTTGTCCAGATCGAAGGAAGAAAACTAATGGCGTTGCGCGACGGCATGGAAGCGGCAACAAGTACGATCGGTGTCCGTGCGAATGAAACGAAGACCGAGAATCTAGCGATGCCTCTGCCCATTGAAGAGACACACTCTAGCCACTGATGGTCGGAATCCGATCCTACAAAAAGATTCAGACTTTTAATTATCTGAGGATAATCTTTACAGAGGATGCAACGTGTCAGACAGAAATTAAACCATGGATATTACCCGCGAATCGAGCGTACTTTAGTCTGTCAGCTTTTTAAATCGTACAGTATCTCACAGGAATTCAGATTTTAAATGTAGAAAACACTGATTCCATCCGTTGGGGCGTAAGATTGTGAAACTTGGAGGGTCCACAAAAATGACTTAAATTATTTTCTCGTGTGGAAGGTCCTATGGAAAATCTGTGCTCTGGTACGAGAAGAGATTTCTGAGGAATGGAGCCTCTAGCATGACTATGAGCTGGATGAGATCTACAACAGACCAAATATGTGGGCCTGAAATGAATGGAACGGCTTCTGTGGGTAAACCCCCTGGTCTAGGAGTAGCGTCTTTGAGTAGGAAACAAAATGTGTGCCACCAGGATTCCAATCTCCCCACTGCTTAAATGTTGATTATTAATCAGCATTGGTGGCAGCAGACTTCCGGCATAACAAGTCACTTTCGTTCTGCAAACTGCGTTGTCAAAGAGGGGGAACGAGCGGGCAGAGGTTCAGGGCACTGTCTGCAGTCCGGAACCGCGGGACTGCTACGGTCGCAGGTTCGAATCCTGCCTCGGGCATGGATGTGTGTGATGTCCGTAGGTTAATTAGGTTTAGGTAGTTCTAAGTTCTAGGGGACTGATGATCTAAGATGTTGAGTCCCATAGCGCTCAGAGCCATTTGAACCATTTCAGGGCATTCTCTTGACCTAGGGGTGGGTAATTGTCCATAAAGGCGGAAGAATCAGCAGTGATCAACGGCATGAGGATGCAGAAGGCAATGGAAACCGCTGCATTAAAGACACGTAACGTGTATCCACAGGACACGTGGTCTGTAATTGAAAAGTGTCACGATGATCTCTCCAATGGCAAAATATTCCCGAATAGAGCCCCTTTCGGATATCCGCGAGGGGGCTGCCAATGGCGAGGTGACCATAAGAGAAAGATTGGATAACCAACGAAAGAATAACGTTCTACGAATCGGGGAGTGGAATATCAGAAGCTTGAACGTCTTAGGGAAACTAAAAAATCCGAAAAGGGAAATGCAAAGGTATAATAGGAGTCAGTGAAGTGGAATGGAAAGAAGCAAGGATTTCTGGGCAGATGAATATAGGGTAATATCAACAGCAGCAGAAAATGATGTAACAGGAGTAGGTTTCGTTATGAATAGGAAGGTAGGGCAGAGATTGTGTTACTGTGAACAGTTCTGTGATAGGCTTGTTCTTATCAGAATCGACAGCAAACCAATAGCGACAACGATAGTTCAGGTATATATGCCGACGTCTCAAGTTGAAGATAAAGAGACAGAGAAAGTGTATAAGGATATTGAAGATATTGAAAGGATAATACAGTACATAAAGGGAGACGAAAATCTAATAGTCATGGAAGACTGGAATGCAGTTGTAGGGGAAGGAGTAGAAGAAAAGGTTACAGGAGAATATGGGCTTGGGACAAGGAATTGAGAAAGGAGAGAGACTGAGTTTGTAACAAGTTTCAGTTAGCAATAGTGATTACTCAGTTCAAGAATCACAAGAGGAGGATGTATACTTGGAAAAGGCCAGGTGATACGGGAAGATTTCAGCTACATTACATCATGGTCAGACAGACATTCCGAAATCATATACTTAAGGCACACCCAGGAGCAGATATAAACTGAGATCACACTATAGTAGTGAAGAAGAGTAGGCTGAAGTTTAAGACCTTAGTCAGGAAGAATCAGTACGCGAGGTAGTGAGATACAGAAGTACTAAGGAATGACGAGACACGCTTGAAGTTCTCTAAGGCTATAGATATAGCAATAAGAAATAGCTCGGTAGGCAGTACTGTTGAAGAGGAATGTGCATCTTTAAATAGGGCCATCACAGAAGGTGAAAAGAAAAATATAGATACAAAGAAGATAACTGTGAAGAAACCATGGGTAACAGAAGAAATACATCATTTGATCGATGAAAGGAGGAAGTACAAAAATGTTCCGAAAAACCCTGGAAATCAGAAATACAAGTCGCCGAGGAATGAGATAAACAGGAAGTGCAGAGAAGCTAAGTCGAAATGGCTGCACGAAAAATGTGAAGAAATCTCAGCATACAGGAAAGTCAAAACAGACTTCGGTGACATTAAAAGCAAGGGTGACAACATTAAGAGTGCAACGGGAATTCCCCTGTTAAATGCAAATGCAAAGGAGAGAGCGGGTAGATGGAAGGAATACATTGAAAGCCTCTATGAGGAGAGAAGATTTGTCTGATCTGGTGGAAAAAGAAACAGGAGTCGATTTAGGATAGTGGATCCAGTATTAGAATTTGAATTTAAAAGAGCTTTCGACTTCTTAAGATCAAATATTCAGAAGGGATAGATAACATTGGCTCAAAATTTCTAAAATCATTGGGGAAATGGCGACAAAACGACCATTCATGTTGGTGCGTAGAATGTATGAGTCTGGCGACATATCGTCTGACTTTCGGAAAAATATTATCAACATATTTCTGAAGACTGCAAGAGCTGGCAAGTGCGAGAATGACCGCACAATCAGCTTATCAGCTCATGCATCCGTTGCTGACAAGAATGATATACAAAAGAATGGAAAAGAAAATTGAGGATATGCTATATGACGATCAATTTGGCTACAGAAAAGGTAAAGGCACGAGACAAGCAATTCTGACGTTGCCGTTGATGACGGGAGCAAGTCTAAAGTAAAATCAAGACACGTTCATAGGATTTGTCGATCTGTAAAAAACATTAGACAATGCAAAGTGGTGCAAGATGTTCGAAATTCTGAGAAAATAGGGGTAAGCTACAGGGAGAGACGGGTAATATGCACTATGAACAAGAGCCGAGGTGGAATAATAAGAGTGGACGACAGAGAACGAAGTGCTCGGGTTAAGTAGGGTGTAAGACAGGGATGTTCCTCCTACTGTTCAGTCTGTACATGGAAGAAGCAATGATCGAAATAAAAGAAAGGTGCAGGAGTGGAATTAAAATTCGTGGCGAAAGGATATCATTGATAAGATTTGCTGATGACATTGGTATCCAGAACATCCACGATGCCCTACTCCACCTGCAACGGCAGGGGAAGGAGGTTTCTTTCTGCTGGGTGCCGGGGCACGTGGGTATTAGGGGAAACGAACTGGCGGATGTGGCTGCCAAAGATGCATGTTCCCTCCCTCACGTTGTTGAATGTGCCGTCCCCCTCCATGCTGTTACCTCCCTTTTGCGTTTTCGTGTTATGCATCAATGGGAAGAGGAGTGACTGGCAGTCGGTGAAAATAAGCTGCGTCTGGTCAAGGCCACCACACGGCCATGGCATACGTCCTACCAGTCATGCAGGCGGGTTGAGGTTCTCCTCACTCGCCTCCGAATCGGACACAGTCCCTTAACGCACGGTTTTTTACTCCGGCGGGAGGACCCCCCAATCTGCAGTGCTTGTGGCGTCCAGATTACTGTCCGCCACATTCTACTTGATTGTCCTTTATTCTCTGACCAGACGGCGGTGGTTTCCTTGCCACCGGATTTGCCCTCTATTTTGCAAGACGACGCAACGACTGTGGTTAAGGTCTTACGGTTTTGTGTCCTGTCCAATTTGTTGCCTCGGATTTTAGGGAGAGGATTTTAATGTGCTGCTGGGTGACTGGCTCACCCAGGTTTTAGGTAAGAGGTCCGCCAGTCACGATTGCCTACTTGTTTCACTTCGATTTCTGTTCTCTTTTCCTTGTGTTTCCTTTCCTCTTTCAGTGCGTTTCTTCTCCTCTTGTTTTGCCTCTGTATGTGAGGATTTGGAACTTCATCAGGCCTGTGTCTTTTAGCCGTTCTCCTTGTTCGGTGTCCGTCTTCGTCCCTTCACTGCATGTGTTCCTGTTTCTATGCGTTTGGGCGCTGATGACCACGATGTTTAGCGCCCGAAAACCTCAAACCACACACACACATTGGTATCCTGAGTGAAAGTGACGAAGAATTACACGATCTGCCGGACGGGATGAACAATCGAATGAATACAGTATTTTGACTCAGAGTAAATCGAAGAAAAAATGGCTCTGAGCGCTATGCGACTTAGCTTCTGAGGTCAACAGTCGCCTAGAACTTAGAACTAATTAAACCTAACTAACCTAAGGACATCACACACATCCATGCCCGAGGCAGGATTCGAACCTGCGACCGTAGCGGTCGCTTGGCTCCAGACTGTAGCGCCTAGAACCGTAAATCGAAGAAAGACGAGAATAATGAGAAGTAGCAGAAATGAGAACAGTGAGAAACTTGACATCAGGATTGATGGTCACGAAGTAGATGAAGCTAAGGAATTCAGCTACCTAGGCAGCAAAAGAACCAATGATGGACGGAGCAAAGGAGGACATCAACAGGAGACTAGCAATGGCGAAAAGGGCATTCCTGGTCAAGAGAAGTCTAATAGTATCAAACATAGTCCTGAACTGGAGGAAGAAATTTCTGAGAATGTACGTCTGGAGTACAGCATTGCGCCGCGCGGGATTAGCCGGGCGGTCTGGGCGCTGCAGTCATGGTCTGTGCGGCTGGTCCCGGCGGAGGTTCGAGTCCTCCCTCGGGCATAGGTGTGTGTGTTTGTCCTTAGGATAATTTTGGTTAAGTAGTGTGTAAGCTTAGGGACTGATGACCTTTGCAGTTAAGTCCCATAATATTTCACACACATTTGAACATTTTTGAGTGCAACATTGCATGGTAGTGAAACACAGACTGTGGGAAAACCGGAACAGAAGAGAATAGAAATATCTGAGATATGGTGACAAAGAGGAATGCTGAAAATTAGGTGAACTGACAATGTAAGGAATGAGGAGGGGTTGGGGTTGCTGTGTGGGAGGAGACCAGACAGCGAGGTCATCGGTCTCATCAGATTAGGGAAGGAAGTCGGACGTGCCCTTTCAAAGGAACCATCCCGGCATTTGCCTGGAGCGATTTAGTGAAATCACGGAAAACCTAAATCAGGATGGCTGAAGGAATAGGGAGGTTCTGCGCAGATTTGGAGAGGAAAGGAATATGTGGAAAACACTGATAAGGAGAAGGGTCAGGATGATAGGACATCTGTTAAGACATCAGGGAATGACTTCTATGGTACTAGAGGGAACTGTAGGGGGCAGAAAATGTAGAGGAAGACAGAGATTGGAATATATCCAGCAAATAATTGAGGACGTAGAAGAGGAATTCGTGGCGGGCCGAAGCAGACCAATCAGAAGACTTATGACGCAAAAAAAGTATAAACTTCGATGGTCTTTAAAATCAATGACGACTTGCCACAGATAGGTCTAAGAGTGTGATTTGCTGCAGAAAACGGGCAACAGAATCTAGTGCTCTAGGAGCCTTGTGGCTGTGCGGGGTCTCCTGGTGCTGATGGCTTAAATTATGTAACTATGGGTAATGGTTACGCTTTAAACGTGCTACTTCTGTTTCATATCACTTTATCAGCTAGTGTATTTGGCGGCTTCTAGGTGTACAGCCTGTAAGCGTACTGTCATATCGCTGGCTTAGTTGTAGAGTATCTTTGCGGGCAGCCGCGTCTGCAGAGTCGAGCGCGGGACACGGAACTGTTATGTTGTGTAGTGGGTAGCTCTGCATGTGAGAAGCATTGTTGGTATCGAAGTTGAAGTGTTGCTACAAGTGTTGTTACAGTAAAGTGATAAAATACGGAAGTAATTTAGAGGAAAGTGCGTCAAGATGTAATTAAAAATGAGCAGTGCCCCTGATAACGTATTTGTGTATCCTCTCGTTACGTGTCGTACCGTACAATATCAATCTTCCGCGCCGTGTTCGGTCTCTCAGAATGAACTAATGTGAATCAACAAAAATTAGTTACCACAAAAGAGTGCAGTCAAGCGCCAGTGTCTTCCAGCGAGCGTGAGAACGTGCGCTCGATCATCGCGTTTCCGCATTATCAACAATCAGCCGCGCCACGACGGTTACGCGCACGCTCGTACAGAAAGAACTGAGAACTGAAAAATTAATTTTACGGACAGTGTTATATCATTCCTAGTATCAAGGAGGACTGATAGCAAAAGAAATCTGTGTATGCGTTGCGAACGTAAGAACTTTCGTTCGTTCGATTATTCGGCTTTCGCATCATCAACAATCATCCGCGCCGTGGTCGGTACGCGTACACTCGTCCGAATGATATTGTGGACTGTTAATCGTGCATTAATTGGGATAACACTTCTGAATTAGAATGTCAACAGTGCAACCTGCGATTTCTTTAATCGTCTCAGAATATAGTTGTTCATACCAGACGTCGGGCAGTGTTTTGTTTTAACGTTGAGTGGCTCCCCTAAACCCGCTTGCATATTTCGATGGATAATTTCAGACAAGCCAGCAGCAGTGTGGAGCAGAATAATACGACCGCCGCGGGATTATCAGGTACGTGGTGTGGACAGGGCGCACGGTCAAGGAACGACAACCAGTGTAAAAGTACCACCACCCATTTGTACCCCCGGGCGTGTTACAAGCCTCGTTTCTCGATCTGTACCTTTCACTGGTTTGAAGAATGTTCATATACAAAATTGATTTTCTCGAACACCTTTCTAAGGATACGTCTGTCACTTGAAAAATGCGTTCCAAGGCCAAAACTGGCAGTCGCGTTAATTTTTAGTTTTGTACAAAAATTTTGCATTTCACATGGAGGTCAGAAACTGAACTACGTCTCGTAAACTTTTTTCTTCAGGCTGGTAAATTTTAGTCATGAAAAATTTCATCCACGTCCAGCATTCAAACACGCTATACGATTTAGCAATCGTCTAGTCAAACCCCCCTCCCCCATCGGAGGTTCGAGTCCTCCTTCGGTCATATGTGTGTGTGTGTGTGTGTGTGTGTGTGTGTCGGCCTTAGTGTAAGTTGGGTAAAGTAGTGCGTAAGCTTAGGGACCGATGACCTCTGCAGTTTGGTCCCATAAGACCCTACCAGAAATTTCCAATAATTGGAAATTGCTAAAATTATTTTAGCAATCGCCGCCACACGGGTCAGTCGTATATGTTTAATGTCCTCATAAAAAGCGGTTCGCGATAGAATATTTGAGAAAGATACTTTATTATACCTGAATGGAACACTTTTGGTTGGGGAAATTTCAAAGACAATCTTTATACGGCTGCTCTTACAGTCGGCCAGATGGAATGGGTGATATTTCACAAGAACTTGATTTTCTGGTGTCAGAACAAAAGAGTGAGGATGCCACCGAGTTGAAGCTCAGAGAGCTCTGCATGGAACTAATAGTCCGCATACACCAATCAGAATTACCGTCTGGCAATGCGCAGCTGCTCTCACTGCTGTGGAAGCAAAATAACGCCCGACGGGAATTTTCCTTGCGTTTGATGTTATGCGCTATGCGTCGCGCGTAATAATCGTCCTTGTCAGTTTTTTTGCCGGACGCGTACGTGTATTGCATGTACGTGCGTGTTTACGTCTGTGTGAGTCGATGCAATCCTCTTGTTCGCGTTTCGTTTTCATTCTGTCAGTATGAGAAAAAAAAGCGTTATATGGACAGTCGATTACTGTGTATGGACCTCCGGCGTGCTGGACTGCGGGGTGCTAATGTGGATTTAGAGTCTAGTGCATTTCAGTGTTCTGAAGGAGGTGACTATAAACGTTATGTACGGCAAAGCGCTCATGTGAAATAGCGCCAACGTTCCGAGAGAAGCGGATGTAACAGAAGCGACGGCGCTGAGGACTGAAGAACGAAAAAAAGAAACACTAAACTGAAATTAGGTAATACTGGCAGGGTTTTGCATAGCACAGCAAAGCATATAGCCAGCAGCGCATTTTTCTGTACTAAAGACTGCGTGGCTGTGAGATAACATAACATTATTTAGAAGTCTCACCTGCTAACAACGTCATTTCTAATAAACACGCAACTGAGGCATCTTAAAGACACTTATCTTGTGTACAGCTGGTAAATAGCTGGTTCAATATAAGTAGTTCTCGTATTCTGATATCACACTACGCATGAATATCGTACTATAGACTTACTATCAAAATACTGGTACGTGTGAAATGGGAAAATACGGCCGCTTAATTTGGTCAGGAAGGAAAACAAAGAAGGGGTACAATAATGAAGATTTGGCACAGTTCATTCACTGGTACAACATACAAATTTATTTTACACAGAGTGAATTACATTAAACACAGTTAAGAATTTAATTAAGCAACAATTAATGTGAATACTGAACAATAGTCAGCAATGGTAGTGAATGTAAGTTATAACTGTCATTCACTGTTTGTCAGACCATAAGATAAAAGACTAAGAACACAAACTTCAAGCCAAATTTAAACAGCCATAAAAATTATCAGAACTTGATGAACAGAAGACACCAATAAAAAGTTTAATGAAACTGAACCGGCCACATAATAGCCCCTCACAAAAAATTCTTTTACTAAAATGCAAAGTGAACAAAGAAGGAGAACACAAGATTTAAAGCCTCATAAAATAGACTTGGTAGCAAGGTATACGTGGTTCCACAATTATATTGAAATAATAAAAATTTACATTTAATAAGAATGACCGTTGAGATCTCAACCACCAGTAAAATGTTTAAATAACTTAAAAGAAGCAATAAGGCTACAAAAAGGGAGCCTCTTTTAATTAACAAATAGAATGACTCAGAATTGCTGTAAAATTTCAACTTAACTGTAAACAGCAGCATTACAGGCTACGGCTGCGTTTGGAAGAAATAACACTGTAGAAGACGGACAGCGTGGCCTTTCGCTGCTCGTGACCTGTGCACAGAATTTCATAAGCAGACGGCTATGTAAGCGGACAGGGTTCAGAATTAGTGGACTTGATAAGGATTGGTAAACAGCAACGACCCCAAAATTCCCCGTAGCACAAATAAATTCCAATAAGCGCAAGCTCAAGTCACAGCCAATACTATAATAAATAATTTAATAATACTATAATAAATAATTTCAAATAGTGAATGAAATTTCTTACTCGAAATTTAACAGTCTTCTAAGAAGTTTGCAGAAAATTTAAGAGACCACTAAAAGTGGGCTTAAGAAATTACAGAATTAAATAGTGGTACCAAATCCTGATGGAACACATGATCAAGTCAACCCTGAGTCAATTCTCTTAAATTATATGGCTCTTGAGCATGTGAACCGTCCATACCAAGCTCAAAACGAATAATGTGTCCGAAAACAATCTAAAATAGCCATGTAAACCACTAAAAAAATAAACAACCGATACATCTGAGTTGAAGCAAAGTAACTTCCCGATAAACTAGAGATTGCGGTTTTAAACATAGGTCAGGACTAGATGACAATGCAATGTTAACTCGCTCTCTTGTCGGTCAGGTTGGTGCGGGTGGGGTTGGAAAATGTTGGTAATGCTTGACATCTAGGCTGCCCGGAACGACTAGTGTATAGTGCAGCTAGTATAGGAATGTGTTTTAGTGGGGACACTTGAGGAAGGGCATGACTGAGCAGAAAGAGGGAGAAGCAGGAGGTGAGATGCACAGAGACAGGGGAGAAGAAGAGATGGACAGACAGCAGTGAGAGGAGGGCAGAGGCAGGTGGGATGAGAAGATTAGGCATGAAGAGGGGGACAGATAGCCAAGGAGAGGGGAGAGAAGGAGATGGACAGTGAGTGGGATAGGAGGAGATGGACAGTGAGTGGGGTAGGAGGAGATGGATAAAAGAGGAGGAGGAAACAGACGGAGAGAGGGAAGAGGCGAGATGTGCAGAGAGAGAGAGAGAGAGAGAGAGTGAGAGGGGGGAGTGGGGCGGAGGAGATATATGCTGTATTTGTAACACATACATTCCAGTGCGAAGCTGCGTGTATGAAGCTAGTATTGAAATAAAAATCTAATTAAAAAATCTCGTAAAATTAAATCTGCTTGCTTCTTTATTTTATGTTTTGGGAATATAGTAATTAAACTGATTGATGAATTATTAGTATGTAGGTATGACACTATTCTGTTTTGGATATTATCAGGTGCAGAAACACTGAAAGCTGAAACTCAACACATGGCCCTCTTATAATGTCATGAAAATATTTAAAATCGACCGAGAAATATCACACGTGCAAGACCAAAAAGCAGGAAACAATTATTTATATAAAAACAAATTTTTCACATAAAACGTTTTTAAACCGAACTAAAAGGTAGAAATTAATTTCTCCTAGCGCCATACAGATTCCAAATACCGAACACATAGTTCTGAAAATGTGTGGTCATGAATTTTTAATAGGCATGAAAATATTAGGTCTACAACTTTGCTTCCGCCGTTTTGCAATAGACGACAGTAGCGGCAAGTGGGGTTCAGGTGGTTGGTCGTAGGTATAATACAATAAGCTTAGGAATCTGTAAACATAATGCCATAAATATATTAGTCCATTTGTGATTGCATCATAAGGTTATTCTCGATTAAGTACGTCAACTTACGTACCAATTTCTCGCCATTTGCGGGAAGTTCTAATTTTCTGCTTTAACATGAAGAAATCTGCGGCTGTGGCTATTAAAATGCCGGGTAAGACCAATGGTGTTGGAACTATTAGTGGAAGAACGTGCAGAAAATGTTTTCCACGCCCTAAGAACGCTCATTTTGATGTCGAAGACCGGCATGGCGGTGGAAGACGTTTTCGTAGCTACTGACAGTCGCAAGACATCATTATCGAAAACAACTGATGCCTTCGAGCCCAGCACTGAAACACAAACGGGCACAATATAGCAACAGACAAGTAAAGGTAATTTTGCAGCAGGTCCGTGCTCGAACCCATGTCGTAAAACCCGTCAAAATATACATAGAAACGTTGAAATGAGGAGTCCTATCTCTCCCGCCGTATTCTCCATACGTTGCTCTCTCTGACTACCACTTTCTCGATCAGTGGCATACAGTCTGGCTGACCACCACTTCCGATCATATGTACAAGTGCAAAATTGAATCGATTTATGGATCCCCATAAAAGACGCCCACGGGATTCGTATGCTATCCGAAAGATGGGAAGATGTATTGGCCAGCGATGAGCAATACTTTTTTTTGTCATCAGTCTACTGACTGGTTTGATGCGGCCCGCCACGAATTCCTTTCCTGTGCTAACCTCTTCATCTCAGAGTAGCACTTACAACCTACGTCCTCAACTATTTGCTTGACGTATTCCAATCTCTGTCTTCCTCTACAGTTTTTGCCCTCTACAGCTCCCTCTAGTACCATGGAAGTCATTCCCTCATTTCTTAGCAGATGTCCTATCATCCTGTCCCTTCTCCTTATCAGTGTTTTCCACATATTCCTTTCCTCTCCGATTCTGCGTAGAACCTCCTCATTCCTTACCTTATCAGTCCACCTAATTTTCAACATTCGTCTATAGCACCACATCTCAAATGCTTCGATTCTCTTCTGTTCCGGTTTTCCCACAGTCCATGTTTCACTAACATACAATGCTGTACTCCAGACGTACATCCTCAGAAATTTCTTCCTCAAATTAAAGCCGGTATTTGATATTAGTAGACTTCTATTGGCCAGAAATGCCTTTTTTGCCATAGCGAGTCTGCTTTTGATGTCCTCCTTGCTCCGTCCGTCATTGGTTATTTTACTGCCTAGGTAGCAGAATTCCTTAACTTCATTGACTTCGTGACCATCAATCCTGATGTTAAGTATCTCGCTGTTCTCATTTCTACTACTTCTCATTACCTTCGTCTTTCTCCGATTTACTCTCAAACAACACTGCGTACTCATTAGACTGTTCATTCCGTTCAGCAGATCATTTAATTCTTCTTCACTTTCACTCAGGATAGCAATGTCATCAGCGAATCGTATCATTGATATCCTTTCACCATGTATTTTAATTCCACTCCTGAACCTTTCTTTTATTTCCATCATTGCTTCCACTATGTACAGATTGAAGAGTAGGGGCGAAAGGCTACAGCCTTGTCTTACACCCTTCTTAATACGAGCACTTCGTTCTTGATCGTCCACTCTTATTATTCCCTCTTGGTTGTTGTACATATTGTATATGACCCGTCTCTCCCTATAGCTTACCCCTACTTTTTTCAGAATCTCGAACAGCTTGCACCATTTTATATTGTCGAACGCTTTTTCCAGGTCGACAAATCCCATGAACGTGTCTTGATTTTTCTTTAGCCTTGCTTCCATTATTAGCCGTAACGTCAGAATTGCGTCTCTCGTCCCTTTACTTTTCCTAAAGCCAAACTGATCGTCACCTAGCGCATTCTCAATTTTCTTTTCCAGTCTTCTGTATATTATTCTTGTAAGCAGCTTCGATGCATGAGCTGTTAAGCTGATTGTGCGATAATTCTCGCACTTGTCAGCCCTTGCCGTCTTCGGAATTGTGTGGATGATGCTTTTCCGAAAGTCAGATGGTATATCGCCAGACTCATATATCTACACACCAACGTGAATAATCGTTTTGTTGCCACTTCCCCCAATGATTTTAGAAATTCTGATGCAATGTTATCTATCCCTTCTGCCTTATTTGACCGTAAGTCCTCCAAAGCTCTTTTAAATTCCGATTCTAATACTGGATCCCCTATCTCTTCTAAATCGACTCGTGTTTCTTCTTCTATCACATCAGACAAATCTTCACCCTCATAGAGGTTTTCAATGTATTCTTTCCACCTATCTGCTCTCTCCTCTGCATTTAACAGTGGAATTCCCGTTGCACTCTTAATGTTACCACCGTTGCCTTTAATGTCACCAAAGGTTGTTTTGACTTTCCTGTATGCTGAGTCTGTCCTTCCGACAATCATATCTTTTTCGATGTCTTCACATTTTTCCTGCAGCCATTTCGTCTTAGCTTCCCTGCACTTCCTATTTATTTCATTCCTCAGCGACTTGTATTTCTATATTCCTGATTTTCCCGGAACATGTTTGTACTTTCATCAATCAATTGAAGTATTTCTTTTGTTACCCATGGTTTCTTCGCAGCTACCTTCTTTGTACCTATGTTTTCCTTCCCAACTTCTGTGATGGCCCTTTTTAGAGATGTCCATTCCTCTTCAACTGTACTGCCTACTGCGCTATTCCTTATTGCTGTATCTATAGCGTTAGAGAAGTTCAAACGTATCTCGTCATTCCTTAGTACTTCCATATCCCACTTCTTTGCGTATTGATTCTTCCTGACTAATGTCTTGAACTTCAGCCTACTCTTCATCACTACTATACTATGAATCATAATTCTTTTGTAAGTTTTTCACAGTAAATCCCCGAACTTCGAGAAAAAGCGGCGGAAGCAAAGTTGCAGGCCTAGTGCTTGTAAGATTTATAACGAAAAACGTGGGTCGCATGCCATTCAGAATTGTTGTATGAGTAGTTTACCTCTTAACTATTATCTGTCACACGTTTTTTATTATTTCCATAGCTATTCAAAATTTACAAATGTTTATGACTGTATGGGGATAGAAATCTGTATAGGGCTATGAGAAATTAATGTATACTTTTTAATCCAATTTAAAAACAAGCTGTATTAAATTATTATTTTTATTCAAATAATTACGTCAAGACAGTTACCATGTCTCTGTAAACAATTGTCGGAATAATTTAGCAGTTGTTCAGTCCAGACGTTGGTCACGAAGCTATTGGAGAACCATTGTGTGAACGTTTCCATCGTTAGAAAATCTCTTTCCCCCGTATATTCTTTGAGCTTGCCGAAAAGATAGAAATCGCATGATGCAAGATATGGATTTCCCCATCAGCGTCAGCCACACGTGTGTCTCGGTCAAACTGTTTGCGACATTTCGCTACGGCTCGACGCGACGTTGCATTTGGTCCGTACACCGCCGAAATTATCGCAGACTGCTGTGCGAGATCCTTATAATAGTTTTCACAACGAAACTTTATCTCGAAAACTGGCGGCAAATCCAAAGAGATTCTTGTCGTATGTAAAGTATGTTACCGGCAAGATACAACCAGTGCCTTTTCTGCGCGATAGCAGCGGAAATACTATCGATAATAGTGCTACTAAAGCAGAGTTACTAAACACAGCCTTCCGGAATTCCTTTATTGAAGAAGAGGAAGTAAATATTCCACAATTCGAATCAAGAACAGCTGACAACATGTGTAACTTAGAAGTAGATATCCTCGGAGTAGTCAGGTAACATAAATAACTTATTAAAAGCAAGTTTTCTGCTCAAGACTCTATACCAATTACGTTCCTTTCAGAGTATGCTGACGCAATAGCTCCATACTTAACAATCATATACAACCCCTCGCTCGACGAAAGATCCGTACCCAAAGACTGGAAAGTAGCACAGGTCACACCAGTATTCAAAGAAGGCAATAGAAGTAACACACTTAATTACAGGCCTATATCATTAACGTCAATATGCAGCAGCATTTTGGAACCTAGATTGTGTTAGAACATTCATAATGAGAGAACGGTCTACTGAGTTACAGTCAACACGGATTTAGAAAAAAAATCGTTGTTCTGAATCACAAGTAGCTCTTTACTCACATGAAGTGTTAAATGCTATCGACAATGAATTTCAAATTGATTCCCTATTTCTAGATTTCTAGAACGCTTTAGACACTATACCTCAAAAGCGACTTGTAGTTAAATTGGGTGCAGATGGAATAACCTGTTGGTTATGTGACTGGAATATCGTCTCAGTTATGTGACTGGATTCGTGATTTCGTATCAGAGAGATCACAGTTCGTAGTAGCTGACGGAAAGTCATCTAGTAAAATAGAAGTGATTTAATGTAGTGTCACAGGCCCTCTGCTGTTCCTTACCTGTAAACGTTTGAGGAAACAGTCTGAGGAGCCGTCTCAGGTTGTTTGCAGATGATGCTGCCGTTTATTGTCTAATAAAGTCATCACAAATCAAAACAAACTGCAAAATGATTTATAAAAGCTATCTATATGGTACGAAAATTGGCAATTGACCCTAAATAACGAAAAATGTGAGTTCATCCACATGAGTGCTAAAAGGGATCCATTAAACTTCGGTTACACGATAAATCAGACAAATCCAAAAGCAGTAAATTCAAGTAAATACCCAGGAGTTACAATTACGAACAACTAAAAGTGGAAAGAGAACATAGAAAATGTTGTCGGGAAGGCAGTCGAACCAAAGACTGTGTTTTATTGGTAAAACACTTAGAAGACACAACAGCTCTACTAAAGAGACTGGCTACGCTACTGTTTAGAGGTACGGCTGCTCAGTGAAGGATCCTTACCATATAGAATTAACGGAGTACATGGAGGAAGTTCAAAGAAGAGCAGCACGTTTTGTATTATCGAGAAATAGGGGAGATAATGCCACGGACATGATACAGAATTTGAGGTGTACATCATTAAAACAAAGGCGTTTTTCGATGCGGCGAAATCTTCTCAAGAAATTTCAATTACCAACTTTCTCCTCCAAATCCGAAAATATTTTGTTGACGCCGACCTACATAGGGAGAAACGATCATCGTAATAAATAAGGGAAATCAGCGCTCGCAAGGAAAGCTATAGGTGTTCGTTTTTTCCGCGTGGTGTTCGAGAGTGGAATAATTTAGGATTATTGTGAAGGAGGTTCGATGAATCCTCTGCCAGGCACTTAAGTGCGATTTGCAGAGTATCCACGTAGATGTAGATGTGCTCATACGTGTATAATATCACGTTCAGTTTACAATTTAGACGTTATGCCCTCAAGAATCATGCTGTATAGTGTGCCTCAGCTTTGGAGTACGTTTCCATTTGCTGCGCCATTTCAATTGCGACATCGGAAAGGGCGCCATTTCAAATGTACGTTGCGATGCAGCTGTTATCCGTACTGCAGCAGAATCCAGATAATGTACCCTCTTCTGATAATATGCCCGACTTGTTCCGCAATTGTCTTATCATGGGACAGCATACGACTTCCCACAGGTACAATTTCTAGCTTAGTGCCCGCTGCTTCGCTCGTGTGACAGTATGGTGTGCAGAGATTTTTTTCTTTTCCCTTAATCGAATTTTTATGTTCACAAATTGCAACGATTTATAAACTTTTCACGCTAATTATGGCCATAGAAGCATGGTCCAAATGTACTTCTGATTAAAAAAAGTGATTGTGGTAACTGCTGTACAATCACGCTTTTTAAATTCTTACACTGATACATCCCTAGAAACTTTCATCCCCAAATACATATTTGTTTATATCTAGCTGGGAAACGAAATACCAGTTTTCATAGATTTAACATTAAAATTTTTTTAATGTAACGAAATATTTTCTTAAAAATTTTCAGACTCCTATTTCACGCCATTATGGGTTGATTTCCAAAACCATTAAACAAGTATTTTCCTTCCAACAGAGTAGCCAAATGCAGATTTCCATAGATTTATCTTTGAAAATACCATCGTAATAAAATAATTTTATAAAACTTTTCATCCTCTATTACACTTCCTTAGGGAGTTGAGTTCCCAAAAGTACTGAAACAAACTTTTTTTCTGTTTTAGTTTCTGACCAGAAGTCAAATACCAGTTTTCAGAGATACAGCTTTAAAAGGCTTTAATAGTTATTTAACAATGATTTATTATCAAAACACTTTCCACTCACTATTTTACTCCCTTAGTGGCTGAATTTTCAGAAATACAGCAACATGATTTTTTTTTGTTTTTGATTGAGAAATCAAATATCAGTTTTCGAAGTTCTACCTTCAAAGTTGTCTTAATAGTGACATTTTAAAAAAGTTCCCCCTGATGACTCCGAAGAATGCCTACTTAAAGGTTGCTTACAGTGTAACATCAACACCGTGTCCATATTTCAGACTCCTATCCTTAGGAGTCTGGGTTGAGCGATGATGAGTCAATGAACCGGTCTGGCGCTATTTCGCCCCCTTAGCATTTTCAAATGCTTAACTTTAAAAATGGTTTCGCAATGAAATATTTTCATAAAACATTCCTCTTCCTGTTTCACCCCATTCGGGATCGAATTTCCAAAAGCGGTGAAATGCATAATTGTTTATTTCTAGTAAAGAAGCCAAATAGCTATTTTCATACATTTAGCTTGAAAAGTTCTTTTATAATGAAATATTTCCATAAAGCTTTCATCCCTGTTCTCCCTCCTCCAGTCCCTTAGGAGCTGAATCTCCAAAAACAAAAAAACACATATTGTTTTAATTTGTAACCGAGAAGTCAAATAACAATTTTCATAGAAGCAGGTTTAAAAATATTTTAATAGCTGCTTAATAATGGTTTATTATCAAAAAGAGATTCACCTACTACTAACCCTATAGGGTCAAATTTTTAAAAATGCTGAAACACCAATTTCTGTAATTCTGACCGAGAAACCACTTGCTAATTTTTGTAGGTCTAGTTCCAAAATTGTATTAATAGCGTCATATTTTCAAAAATATCTTTCATCCACTATTTCATCCCCTTAGGGTTCAAATTTCAAAAAATCTCGTAAACGTCACCTACAGTATAACGCAAACATCGTGTCCAGATTTCAAATTTCTATTCTTGGCGGTTTGGGCTGGGCGATGATGAATTAATTGGTCAGGGCGTTGACTCTCATGTAAATAAAAATATACTTGGGTATCACAGATGACGTTAATGCCCTTCATATTTTCCAATAACGATAATGTTGTTGGGAAGTATTCCCCTAGGCTGTGAAGAGTCCATCTTCAACACAAAGCGAGTGTTTTCCACCTCACTTCACGCCAGAGAGGACAGGGTACCTCTTTCGTCAGCTCAGCTGTACAAAGGTATCCTTCTCAAACGAGATGCTGTTTAGGTCTTATTGTCGCTTGTTGATTCACTGGCAACCATTTAATTTCTCATGATGGTGAAAATAAGCAAGAAACCTTATTACAAAGCTTACAGTGCCAAGAAAATAATGCAAAACTTTTTACTGGTAAGAGAAACGTAATGCATTTAGAGGCGTAGAAAATATAAGATCAAAAATTTGTCATCTACAAGAAGGTAATAAAAGAAGCAAAAAGTTTTAGCTATCATGGAAATCAAATAAGTTGTCTGTAAGATCTACATTTGTTAAGAACTTGGAAAATTTCAATATATTTGTGACGCTGTAAACAGAACCTTTAAGAGAGGTTAGGAGAAATACTAAAATCCAGTTTTTGAAAACTAAAGCAGTACCCGCACTTCACTACGGTACTGAGACTTGGACCGTTACCACATGACAGAGAAGTGAGGTTGAAGCGTCTGCAAAGAGATTACTAAGAGCTATGGTAGGATATATAAAATCAAAAGAAATAATAAATATAGATAGTAGACAAAAAGTTATAGTTAGAACCAATATACGAAATGATAGACGAATGTAGAGATACACGGAAGGACTATGTGGAAGAAAAAATGTCACAACTTTTACACTCCTGGAAATGGAAAAAAGAACACATTGACACCGGTGTGTCAGACCCACCATACTTGCTCCGGACACTGTGTGAGGGCTGTACAAGCAATGATCACACGCACGGCACAGCGGACACACCAGGAACCGCGGTGTTGGCCGTCGAATGGCGCTAGCTGCGCAGCATTTGTGCACCACCGCCGTCAGTGTCAGCCAGTTTGCCGTGGCATACGGAGCTCCATCGCAGTCTTTAACACTGGTAGCATGCCGCGACAGCGTGGACGTGAACCGTATGTGCAGTTGGCGGACTTTGAGCGAGGGCGTATAGTGGGCATGCGGGAGGCCGGGTGGACGTACCGCCGAATTGCTCAACACGTGGGGCGTGAGGTCTCCACAGTACATCGATGTTGTCGCCAGTGGTCGGCGGAAGGTGCACGTGCCCGTCGACCTGGGACCGGACCGCAGCGACGCACGGATGCACGCCAAGACCGTAGGATCCTACGCAGTGCCGTAGGGGACCGCACCGCCACTTCCCAGCAAATTAGGGACACTGTTGCTCCTGGGGTATCGGCGAGGACCATTCGCAACCGTCTCCATGAAGCTGGGCTACGGTCCCGCACACCGTTAGGCCGTCTTCCGCTCACGCTCCAACATCGTGCAGCCCGCCTCCAGTGGTGTCGCGACAGGCGTGAATGGAGGGACGAATGGAGACGTGTCGTCTTCAGCGAAGAGAGTCGCTTCTGCCTTGGTGCCAATGATGGTCGTATGCGTGTTTGGCGCCGTGCAGGTGAGCGCCACAATCAGGACTGCATACGACCGAGGCACACAGGGCCAACACCCGGCATCATGGTGTGGGGAGCGATCTCCTACACTGGCCGTACACCACTGGTGATCGTCGAGGGGACACTGAATAGTGCACGTTACATCCAAACCGTCATCGAACCCATCGTTCTACCATTCCTAGACCGGCAAGGGAACTTGCTGTTCCAACAGGACAATGCACGACCGCATGTATCCCGTGCCACCCAACTTGCTCTAGAAGGTGTAAGTCAACTACCCTGGCCAGCAAGATCTCCGGATCTGTCCCCCATTGAGCATGTTTGGGACTGGATGAAGCGTCGTCTCACGCGGTCTGCACGTCCAGCACGAACGCTGGTCCAACTGAGGCGCCAGGTGGAAATGGCATGGCAAGCCGTTCCACAGGACTACATCCAGCATCTCTCCGATCGTCTCCATGAGAGAATAGCAGCCTGCATTGCTGCGAAAGGTGGATATACACTGTACTAGTGCCGACATTGTGCATGCTCTGTTGCCTGTGTCTATGTGCCTGTGGTTCTGTCAGTGTGATCATGTGATGTATCTGACCCCAGGAATGTGTCAATAAAGTTTCCCCTTCCTGGGACAATGAATTCACGGTGTTCTTATTTCAATTTCCAGGAGTGTATAATTACTACAAACATAGCATATACACTGAAGAGGCAAAGAAGCTGGTACACCCGCCTTTTATCGTGGCATGTACTCGACTAATGTCTGAAGTAGCACTGGAGGAAATTGACACCATGAATCCTGCAGGGCTGTCCATAAATCCGTAAGAGTACGAGGGGGTGGAGATGTCTTCTGAACAACACGTTGCAAGGAATCCCAGATATGCTCAATAATGTTCATGTCTGGAAAGTGCGGCCAGTGGAGGACTTTAAACTCAGACAAGCGTACCTGGAGCCATTCTGTAGCAACTCTGGACGTGTGGGATGTCGGATTTTCCTACTGGAATTGCCCAAGTGCGTCGGAATTCAACTGTCAGAGTCGTATATAGACGTATCAGGGTTTCAATATCTCTCCAACTGCACACGCCCCACGCCATTAAAAACCCTCCACCCTGCTGACATGCAGGGTCCATGTATTCCTGAGCTTTTCTCCTTACCCGTACACATCCATGTGCGCGATACAACTCAAAAGGAGGCTCGTCCGACCAGGCAACTTGTTTCCAGTCGTCAACAGTACAATGTCGGTGTTGACGGGCCGACGCGAGGCGTAAAGCTTTGTGTCGTGCAGTCATCAAGGGTACACGAGTGGGGCTTCGGCTCCGAAAGCGCATGTCCATGATGTTTCGTTGAATGGTTCCCATATTGACACTTGTTGATGGCGCAGCATTGAAATAGGCAGCAATTTTCGGAAGGGTTGCTCTTCTGTGACGTTGAACGGATCTCTTCAGTCGTCGCTGGTTCTTGCAGGATCTTTTTCC
Source organism: Schistocerca cancellata (assembly GCF_023864275.1). Classification (NCBI taxonomy): domain Eukaryota; kingdom Metazoa; phylum Arthropoda; class Insecta; order Orthoptera; family Acrididae; genus Schistocerca; species Schistocerca cancellata. The sequence goes on from NC_064626.1 coordinate 1,252,571,988, forward strand.
GGCCGCAGCGAAGTCGGAGATTCGATGTTTTACCGAATTCCTGATATTCACGGCACACTAGTGAAATGGTCGTACGGGAAAATATCCACTTCATCACTACCTCGGAGATGCTGTGTCCCATCGCTCGTGCGCCGACTATAACATCACGTTCAAAGTCAGTTAAATCTCGATAACCTGCCATTGTAGCAGCAGTAACTGATCTAACAGCTGCACCAGTCAGTTGTTGTCTTATACAGGCGTTTCCGATCACAGCGCCATATTGTGCCTGTTTACACATCTCTGTATTTGAATACGCTTGCCTATACCAGTTTCTTTGGACTTCAGTGTATATCACATGAGACTGAAATCTTGGGAGACCCAATACGAAATGGCTCTAATAAAGCAGACACAGGAAGATGGAGAAGGAGTCACAACCTAATCCCTGAAAATGATCATGATAATGTTGTATTTTGTAACGGAACAACTGTACTTAAGAACAAAATGTAATAATAGTAAATTTTTTCCGTAAATGTTTTAAGAACAAAATGTAATAATAGTAAATTTTTTCCGTAAATGTTTCCGAAATGTTGTGATCGATCGATAAATTTCGATCATACGAGTATCTATACGCAAATTCTAAATATGTATTAGTTAACGTGGAGAAAGGGATGTAATAATTATTTTTTTAATGCATTTTATTGCACAAGTCCAAGAGTTTATGAAATAATTACTTGATGGTAAAAGTCATAACAACAAGATTCACCAGCCATGATTAGCTGCGCAACTGGGACGCACAATGTCGTCGTGCGCAATAGCGAGGAGAAAAGGAAGGCAATGAGACTTTAAGTAAGCAGCAGCGTTGTCTATGGCTGGTGAGATAGAATTTTATTTTGTCGTAAAAACTGCGTTTTAACACCTATAAAGTGATGAACCGTCAATGTGTATGCATGTAAGTCGTCTCCGACATTTGTTAAGTGCAGGTGCAAGAATTTCCACGAAGTATTGGAGTTACGGCTACCGAAGTAACAATGGATTTACACTGCAGCGCCGAAGAAACTGGTAAGGCATACGTATTCAAATACAAAGATATTGTAAGTAGGCTGTTTATGTTCTTTTGTAAAGCCTGTATTACAAATGTTATCTGTATTGTTATGTTCTTTAATGATGTATTTTGTACCTTTGTAATTGTATTCTTATGTTATAAAATTGTAATTGACACCAGTTCATCATATTATTAACTTGTAAGTTCCATTTCACTGCACACATTTCTGTTGGTCATAGTATATAGACAATATGTGAGAAGTAGGGACTGTTAGTGTTTGCACGTGTGTTAAAAATTAAGCAAGGGACTGGATAACAGCATTGCTGGTTCTAAGGACAATTCCAAAAACTTCGTGAGTGTACAAGTGGTGGTTTATGGACTTGCTATATTGTCTGCAAGACTTCTAAGGACAATTCCAAAAACTTCGTGAGTGTACAGGTGGTGGTTTATGGACTTGCTATCTTCTCTGCAAGACTCTTCGATGGTGATTGTGCACCTGCACAGTCGCAGCAGATGGCTGCTGGCCATCTCTACAAGGACTACAGTGGGTCTACACCTTTGATGGCCCACCAATACCATTATTTCTACAAGGACTGCAGTGGGTCTGCGCCTCTGGTGGCCCACCAATACCACAATCTCTACCAGGACTACAGTTGGTCTGCACCTCTGGTGGCCCACCAAACTATAATCTCTACTGGGACTACAGTGGGTCTGCTCTGTGATGACCTACCTACCAATCTTCTTCAAAACGTCGAATGACTCTACTGTGGGTTTGCTCTGTTGTGGCCCATTACCTGTCAGCATGTCAAGAGTCAGCACTGTCTTTCCGTTGGAAGGACAACACTACTTCTTCAAGACTGCATGGAAAACTACTTCCGTGTGCATTGTCTTTTACTGCTCAGACTTTGAGAAAAACACTGCAATTTTACTGTAATGAACAATCTGGACTGTCTTAATGGACTGTGAGAAAATTTTAGCTTTTGATCAACATTGTATTAATAAGTGTGTGCATTTTATATCTTTCTTACCGTAATTATGAAAAAAATTTTCAAATCTATATTGGCCAATGCCCAAAACAATTTGTAAAATTTTTTGTGGGGAGCATGGGGGCTATGTAAGTAGGCTGTTAATGTTTTCTTATTGGCAACGTTACGTAGCGCTCTGTATGAAAATCACTGGCTGTGCTGTGTGCAGTCTGTGGCTAGTTTGCATTGTTGTCTGCCATTGTAGTGTTGGGCAGCGGCAACTGGATGTGAACAGCGCATAGCGTTGCGCAGTTGGAGGTGAGCTGCCAGCAGTGGTGGATGTGGGAAGAGAAATGGCGGAGTTTTGAAGTTTGTAAGACTGGATGTCATGAACTGCTATATGTATTATGACTATTAAGGTAAATACATTGTTTGTTCTCTATTAAAATCTTTCATTTGCTAACTATGCCTACTAGTAGTTAGTGCCTTCCGTAGTTTGAATCTGTTATTTAGCTGGCAGTAGTGGCGCTCGCTGTATTGCAGTAGTTCGAGTAACGGAGATTTTTGGTGAGGTAAGTGATTTGTGGAAGGTATAGATTAATGTTAGTAGGGCCATTCTTTTGTAGGGATTTTTGAAAGTCAGATTGCGTTGCGCTAAAAAAAATATTGTGTGTCAGTTTAAGCACAGTCTTGTAAAAAATTTTCATAAGGGGACGTTTCAATATGTAAACAGGCAGAATACGGCGCTGCGGTCGGCAACGACTATATAAGGCAACAAGTGTCTGGCGCAGTTGTTAGATCGGTTACTGCTTCTACAATGGCAGATTATCAAGACTTAAATGAGTCTGAACGTGGTGTTATAGTCGGCGCACGAGTGATGGGACACAGCATCTCCGAGGTAGCAATAAAGTGGGGATTTTCCCGTACAACCATTTCACGAGTCTACCGTGAATATCAGGAAACTGGTAAAACATCAAATCTCCGACATCGCTGCGGCCGCAAAAAATTCCTGCAATAAAAGGACCAACGACGACTGAAGAGAACCGTTTAATGTGTCAGAAGTACAAGCCTTCAGCAAATTGCTGTAGATTTTATAGCTGGGCCATCAACAAGTGTCAGCGTGCGAACCATTCAACGGAACATCATAGATATGGGCTTTCGGAGCCGAAGCCCCACTCGTGTACCCTTGATGACTGCACGACACAAAGCTTTACGCCTCGCGTGGGCCCATCAACACCGATATTGTACTGTTGATGACTGGAAACATGTTGCCTGGTCGGACGAGTCGCGTTTCAAATTGTATCGAGCAAATGGACGTGTACGGGTATGGAGACAACCTCATGAATACATGGACCCTGCATTTCAGCAGGGTACTGTTCACGCTGGTGAGGGCTCTGGCGTGGGGCGTATACGATTGGAGTGATATTGGAACCCTGGTACGTCTAGATACGACTCTGACAGGTGACACGTACGTAAGCACCCTTTCTGATCACCTGCATCCATTTGCAGTTGATGGTTAGTGTGTTGACACTAAAGTTTCCAGATAGTGTGCGTAACCAGTTATGCTGGACACTGATTATTTATATAAATATAAATATATATATATATATATATATATATATATATATATATATATATATATATATATATATATATATATATATATATATAACTTTATTGACACATTCCTGGGGTCAGATACATCACATGATCACACTGACAGAACCACAGGCACATAGACACAGGCAACAGAGCATGCACAATGTCGGCACTAGTACAGTGTATATCCACCTTTCGCAGCAATGCAGGCTGCTATTCTCCCATGGAGACGATCGTAGAGATGCTGGATGTAGTCCTGTGGAACGGCTTGCCATGCCATTTCCACCTGGCGCCTCAGTTGGACCAGCGTTCGTGCTGGACGTGCAGACCGCGTGAGACGACGCTTCATCCAGTCCCAAACATGCTCAATGGGGGACAGATCCGGAGATCTTGCTGGCCAGGGTAGTTGACTTACACCTTCTAGAGCACGTTGGGTGGCACGGGATACATGCGGACGTGCATTGTCCTGTTGGAACAGCAAGTTCCCTTGCCGGTCTAGGAATGGTAGAACGATGGGTTCGATGACGGTTTGGATGTACCGTGCACTATTCAGTGTCCCCTCGACGATCACCAGTGGTGTACGGCCAGTGTAGGAGATCGCTCCCCACACCATGATGCCGGGTGTTGGCCCTGTGTGCCTCGGTTGTATGCAGTCCTGATTGTGGCGCTCACCTGCACGGCGCCAAACACGCATACGACCATCGTTGGCACCAAGGCAGAAGCGACTCTCATCGCTGAAGACGACACGTCTCCATTCGTCCCTCCATTCACGCCTGTCGCGACACCACTGGAGGCGGGCTGCACGATGTTGGGGCGTGAGCGGAAGACGGCGTAACGGTGTGCGGGACCGTAGCCCAGCTTCATGGAGACGGTTGCGAATGGTCCTCGCCGATACCCCAGGAGCAACAGTGTCCCTAATTTGCTGGGAAGCGGCGGTGCGGTCCCCTACGGCACTGCGTAGGATCCTACGGTCTTGGTGTGAATCCGTGCGTCGCTGCGGTCCGGTCCCAGGTCGACGGGCACGTGCACCTTCCGCCGACCACTGGCGACAACATCGATGTACTGTGGAGACCTCACGCCCCACGTGTTGAGCAATTCGGCGGTACGTCCACCCGGCCTCCCGCATGCCCACTATACGCCCTCGCTCAAAGTCCGTCAACTGCACATACGGTTCACGTCCACGCTGTCGCGGCATGCTACCAGTGTTAAAGACTGCGATGGAGCTCCGTGTGCCACGGCAAACTGGCTGACACTGACGGCAGCGGTGCACAAATGCCGCGCAGCTAACGCCATTCGACGGCCAACACCGCGGTTCCTGGTGTGTCCGCTGTGCCGTGCGTGTGATCATTGCTTGTACAGCCCTCTCGCAGTGTCCGGAGCAAGTATGGTGGGTCTGACACACCGGTGTCAATGTGTTCTTTTTTCCATTTCCAGGAGTTTATGTATGTATATATATATATAGGGATCGTGTCAACCCCTTCCGCATCAACTACAGCCTGACGATGGCGCATTGAACCGCCGTAACTGATTGCAACAAAATAAATAAAATCATAAGAACGGCTGTAGGCTCTTCATTTTCTCACAACAGTAAACGGCGGTCGGCCCAAAAACCTCCTGTCAAAAGGATGGACATACAAAAACTTGAATCCATTCATGTCAATGTGCATTCCGACGGACTTTGGCCACTCCAGCAGAACAATGCGACATCCCAGACTTCCAAAATTACTACAGAGTGGTTCCAGGGACACTCTTCTTAGTTTAGACCCTTTCTCTGGCCACCAAACCCCCAGACACGACCGTTATTGAGCATATCTGGGATGGCTTGCAACGTAGCTGTACCCCCTCGTACTCTTACTGATTTACGGGCAGCACTGCAGGATTCATGGTGTCAACTGCATCCAGCACAACTTCAGACATTAGCTGATTCCGTACCATGTCGTGTTGCGGCACTTCTGCGTGCTCACGGGGGCCCTACACGATATTAGGCAGCTGTACCAGGTTCTCTGACTCTTCCGTGCAAATGGCACATCATGGTCGAAGAGTAATTAATGTGTCAGAGACATAAAGAAGCAATGCAACCTTTGTTTGTCCACCGCTCATCGAAACGACACACGCAATAACGAATCTCACAACACGACAAGGTAAGACCCTCCAGCTAATTTTCCTGAAGTCTAGAACTGCGCGAGAACTTAGTTCAATATTGTGGCTCGTGATGTGTGATGAATTATACGTAACCAGTTCTTAAACTCAGTGTATATTTCAATCTAAACCATTTCACTCTCCAAATTCCAAGGCAATTCCAGAAACATTTGATGCGTTTTTTTTTTTTTCTAAATCTTAGTGCTTCGTAATGTGAAAGACTGGAAACGAACTACCTTAAGACTGCTGAAGTAATTTTGATCATCTCACAGATAGACGGAAGTTTTAAATGAGTGCATTGGTCACTTTGTTAATCAGTTCTTTTTGGAGTAAATATTTTGCTGTATTAACTTCAAAGTTTACAGATAGTTAAAATTTTTTAATGAAAATTAATTTCCATGAAGTGATATGTAAAGTTAAAGATGGCTGCTTCACAGCATACGAAATACTCAGAATGCTACCTTACATATGAAAAAGTAATTAACATTAACTGGAATTAAAATCCAGCAACAATCCAGAATTCAATTAAAAATTGAAACAAAATAAATTAGCTCCATCGGAGCTTAACGACCATAAAGAAAACATGAGAATACATTGTAATAGTATTTATTACATGAGTAAAATACAATGTGAGTCATAAACTACTCTTTCCTGAGCTGGAATCTTCGACTGTGGACTGGCGGCTATAATCATGATATCAAAAAGACATTAAAGTTAGGTAGCGTTCACATAAAGACAGTGCTTTGTTTGTCACAGAGGGTGTAGTTGAGGATCGAATCCCTATATACACCAGTCGCTTTGGAATAGGCACACGAGGTCAAACGAAAGGCAGCAAAGTTGGTACCATTATTTGCTAGATAATAACAATGTTGGTTCGTCGCTGAGTGAAAACGAAATTCTTGCTTGCAGCGGAGTTCTGCTCAACGCTTTTGGGACAAAGTGTTGATGCGGCCAAGGTTACATGCCGCCATATTTCGGACTAATGGTAGGAGAGTCAAGAAACAGGTCGCGGTGACTGGGGGTGCAGAATGTGGCCTGTCGTCACGAAAAACAGAGGCCCTAAACCAACCTGTTTAACGAAGCGATATGAACTGAGACATAGACAAAATCTAAGATCTCTTGGTCAACAATCAAGTCATTGTAGAAATGATAAGATAAGAATTTGATGTGATTTTTACGCATTTTGTCGCTAGTTAAAAAGGGCGAATTGAACTAATAGTAAAAGATTGTGAGGGTTCGGTCGCATGTTACAACTTAGCCCTTCCACATTTCTGTTTCTTAAGCTTGTGTTCCCCTATCTTTTATTTCTATTTCACTGAATCTGTAATATTACTCCCCACACATCGCCATTAAAGTTCTCATTCTTTGCACAAATTTTGAAAACTTCAAGAGGAATAGGATTACAAAAGAACTTTTTTACTTATCTTGATTATCTCGTTGTTGTTGCTGTTTCTGGCTCAAAATCTTGCTGTGTCTAGGAACACATTCCTGCGGCTGAAAATTTTGATTTAACGGGTTCCTGCAGACGAAATAGCAGATGAAGATTTGGCTATTGGCATGATTTTCTTTTATTTTTATCCCATTCTTCTAAATCACACTGACTTTTCAATTTTCGCTTTTATCACACCAAAAATTACATTGTTGTTGACAAGTTGAGGAAGACATCTACTTTCATCAGAGGCATGCCCACTACTACTTACATTCTGCGGTACTCAAATTATTCCAAAGAATTTACAAACCAAAACAGTTTACAAACTTTTTTTACCAAAGAAGAATCTTCACTAAAATATATCATTATTTTGTAAATTAATCTAGAAATAAATTTAAAAGTTGGTGTTAGATTGTGCAATTAATAATATGAATTTTAAGTATGTCAGAAATTTTGTAATTTCGATTATTCTTGAAAGAAGAGCAATTTTAACTTTTAGTACATATCGATTGTAAAACGTTAATTTCTTTTTATAAATTTTGTCTGAAATATAATACATCGTATTTAAAATCATATGAATTCTTTTACTTTAACAAAAACATGGTTCAAATGGCTCTGAGCACTATGGGACTTAACTACTAAGGTCATCAGTCCCCTAGAACTTAGAACCACTTAAACCTAACTAACCTAAGGACATCACACACATCCATGCCCGAGGCAGGATTCGAACCTGCGACCGTAGCGGCAGCGCGGTTCCAGACTGAAGCGCCTAGAACCGCACGGCCACACTGGCCGGCTTTTAATTTTACAGCTGAGATAATATTAACCTATGCAAGAATCGATAGTATGCACGCTATCGTTTATCTCTACAAAGAAAAGATAATGTTAGAGGAGGATGATTCATTATTATCAAAATACTAATATACTTCATACTTTTGTCTGATGACAACTAAAATGAGTTTACGTATGGTGATAAGCAGATAAGATAATGTCAGAGGAGGATGATTCATTATTATCAAAATACTAATATACTTCATACTTTTGTCTGATGACAACTAAAATGAGTTTACGTATGGTGATAAGCAGATGGAATACAAGCTGTCTAAATGTTACACATAAATGAACAGCCAGAGGGACCGCTATGTACGAGGGCTTTGAGCGTGAGTCGGCGACTGACAAACTGGGGACGTTTATTACTTTTAGACATTAACGACCATATGATCAACCCATGGAACTTTCAATTCGTAATACGCCATAAATGGGCATATTCAGGACACTTAAGTATTTTAACAGATCAGTATCTATATCAGAACAATCGCACATACAGTTATTTGCGACAATAGATATACAATGGCACTAATCTTCCTCCCTCATAATGTACTTTGATCAAGATCTTGAGATGAGGCTACGCTCGCACTGTTTTACGGTTTTCTCTTTGCTGATCATCAGGCTGAAGATGTTGGCATAACGCCGAAATTGTAACATTTCATATGACGGAAATGGTAAGTGAAGACGTGTCAGACCCTCAAGAATTCCATTTTGCAGTAGACGTAGGAAACATATCCGAGCGAGTTGATTGTTATCCGACTAATCCTTTATAAATTGCTTGCACACCTGAATGATGAGCATTATTTCGTGAGTGTTACTAGGAAAATATGTTTTATTAAAATTATTATGGAAATTACACAAATAATAAACAATACACTATAGAAATGCCTGTGAATTCAGTGTAGTATAAAAAGTCTGTACTTCAGATTCCAGGCAGCGGGAAGGGATGTGGGGAAGGGAGAGCAAGACCTCCCTTTTTCCTGCCCCCTACCCTTCATCGTAACCCGTGGTCTAGGGGTAGCGTCTTTGATTCATAATCAAAACGTCTTCGGTACCGGGTTCGATGCCCGCCACTGCCCAAATTTTGATGAATAATCAGCATAGGCGGCCGAAGACTTCCTGCATAAGAAGTCAGCCTCATTCTGCCAGCGGCCTTGTCAAAGAGGGCGGAGAAGCGAATAGAGGTTCAGGGCACTCTCTTGTCCTAGGGGCGGGAAATTGCCCCTAAAGGCGGAAGAATCAGCAATGATCAACGACATGAGGATGCAGAAGGCAATGGAAACCACTGCATTAAAGACACGTAACGTGTATCCACAGGACGTGTGGCCTGTATTTGAAGAAGTGTCATGATGATCTCTCCATTGGCAAAAGATTCCGGAATAGTCCCCCATTCGGATCTCCGGGAGGGGACTGCCAAGGGGGAGGTTACCACGAGAAAAAGATTGAATAATCAACGAAAGGATAACGTTCTACGAGTCGGGGCGTGGAATGTCAGAAGCTTGAACGTGGTAGGGAAACTAGAAAATCTGAAAAGGGAAATGCAAAGGTTCAATCTAGATATAGTAGGGGTCAGTGAAGTGAAGTGGAAGGAAGACAAGGATTTCTGGTCAGATGAGTATCGGGTAATATCAGCAGCAGCAGAAAATGGTGTAACAGGTGTAGGATTCGTTATGAATAGGAAGGTAGGGCAGAGGGTGTGTTACTGTGAACAGTTCAGTGACCGGGTTGTTCTAATCAGAATCGACAGCAGACCAACACCGACAACGATAGTTCAGGTATACATGCCGACGTCGCAAGCTAAAGATGAACAGATAGAGAAAGTGTATGAGGATATTGAAAGGGTAATGCAGTATGTAAAGGGGGACGAAAATCTAATAGTCATGGGCGACTGGAATGCAGTTGTAGGGGAAGGAGTAGAAGAAAAGGTTACAGGAGAATATGGGCTTGGGACAAGGAATGAAAGAGGAGAAAGACTAATTGAGTTCTGTAACAAGTTTCAGCTAGTAATAGCGAATACCCTGTTCAAGAATCACAAGAGGAGGAGGTATACTTGGAAAAGGCCGGGAGATACGGGAAGATTTCAGTTTGATTACATCATGGTCAGACAGAGATTCCGAAATCAGATACTGGATTGTAAGGCGTACCCAGCAGCAGATATAGACTCAGATCACAATATAGTAGCGATGAAGAGTAGGCTGAAGTTCAAGACATTAGTCAGGAAGAATCAATACACAAAGAAGTGGGATACGGAAGTACTAAGGAATGACGAGATACGTTTGAAGTTCTATAACGCTATAGATACAGCAATAAGGAATAGCGCAGTAGGCAGTACAGTTGAAGAGGAATGGACATCTCTAAAAAGGGACATCACAGAAGTTGGGAAGGAAAACATAGGTACAAAGAAGGTAGCTGCGAAGAAACCATGAGTAACAGAAGAAATACTTCAGATGATTGATGAAAGGAGGAAGTACAAACATGTTCCGGGAAAATCAGGAATACAGAAATACAAGTCGCTGAGGAATGAAATAAAAAGGAAGTGCAGGGAAGCTAAGACGGAATGGCTGCAGGCAAAATGTGAAGACATCGAAAAAGATATGATTGTCGGAAGGACAGACTCAGCATACAGGAAAGTCAAAACAACCTTTGGTGACATTAAAAGCAACGGTGGTAACATTAAGAATGCAACGGGAATTCCACTGTTAAATGTAGAGGAGAGAGCAGATAGGTGGAAAGAATACATTGAAAGCCTCTATGAGGGTGAAGATTTGTCTGATGTGATAGAAGAAGAAACAGGAGTCGATTTAGAAGAGATAGGGGATCCAGTATTAGAATCGGAATTTAAAAGAGCATTGGAGGACTTACGGTCAAATAAGGCAGAAGGGATAGATAACATTCCATCAGAATTTCTAAAATCATTGGGGGAAGTGGCAACAAAACGACTATTCACGTTGGTGTGTAGAATATATGAGTCTGGCGATATACCATCTGACTTTCGGAAAAGCATCATCCACACAATTCCGAAGATGGCAAGAGTTGACAAGTGCGAGAATTATCGCACAATCAGCTTAACAGCTCATGCATCGAAGCTGCTTACAAGAATAATATACAGAAGAATGGAAAAGAAAATTGAGAATGCGCTAGGTGACGATCAGTTTGGCTTTAGGAAAAGTAAAGGGACGAGAGAGGCAATTCTGACGTTACGGGTAATAATGGAAGCAACGCTAAAGAAAAATCAAGACACTTTCATGGGATTTGTCGACCTGGAAAAAGCGTTCGACAATATAAAATGGTGCAAGCTGTTCGAGATTCTGAAAAAAGTAGGGGTAAGCTATAGGGAGAGACGGGTCATATACAATATGTACAACAACCAAGAGGGAATAATAAGAGTGGACGATCAAGAACGAAGTGCTCGTATTAAGAAGGGTGTAAGACAAGACTGTAGCCTTTCGCCCCTACTCTTCAATCTGTACTTCGAGGAAGCAATGATGGAAATAAAATAAAGGTTCAGGAGTGGAATTAAAATACATGGTGAAAGGATATCAATGATAAGATTCGCTGATGACATTGCTATCCTGAGTGAAAGTGAAGAAGAATTAAATGATCTGCTGAACGGAATGAACAGTCTAATGAGTACACAGTATGGTTTGAGAGTAAATTGGAGAAAGACGAAGGTAATGGGAAGTAGTAGAAATGAGAACAGCGAGAAACTTAACATCAGGATTGATGGTCACGAAGTCAATGAAGTTAAGGAATTCTGCTACCTAGGCAGTAAAATAACCAATGACGGACGGAGCAAGGAGGACACCAAAAGCAGACTCGCTATGGCAAAAAAGGCATTTCTGGCCAAGAGAAGTCTACTAATATCAAATACCGGCCTTATTTTGAGGAAGAAATTTCTGAGGATGTACGTCTGGAGTACAGCATTGTATGGTAGTGAAACATGGACTGTGGGAAAACCGGAACAGAAGAGAATCGAAGCATTTGAGATGTGGTGCTATAGACGAATGTTGAAAATTAGGTGGACTGATAAGGTAAGGAATGAGGAGGTTCTACGCAGAATCGGAGAGGAAAGGAATATGTGGAAAACACTGATAAGGAGAAGGGACATGATGATAGGACATCTGCTAAGGCATGAGGGAATGACTTCCATGGTACTAGAGGGAGCTGTAGAGGGCAAAAACTGTAGAGGAAGACAGAGATTGGAATACGTCAAGCAAATAATTGAGGACGTAGGTTGCAAGTGCTACTCTGAGATGAAGAGGTTAGCTCAGGAAAGGAATTCGTGGCGGGCCGCATCAAACTAGTCAGTAGACTGATGACCAAAAGAAAAACCCTTTCTGTTGGAGATACCGTGCTTGAAGATATGGAAGATCCGCAAGTTATATGCCTAGAATTTAACGAAGAGTTTTAAAATTGGGGATAACCAGTGTTAAGAAAACAATTTTCGGGTAGTATCTGGAAATCGAATGGGAGAGTTAATAGCTGCATATGGTATTAAATATTTGGAAGTCAGTGTGTCATAAGTTACCATAAGCAGAAATTACGAGCACAGCAAAAGCGAACAGTAAACGAGCAATATATCTGTTGAATTCAATTCTGCAGGATAGAAATGTACGTGTATTAACCAGACACGCTATCAGCAAGACGGTTGATACAAGTGTTTGTTCTTATGCGCACAGACTTGCTCGTTGAACTAGAGGCATACGCAAGAAACTATTGGTACTAGAAATGCGCTCTTTTAGAAGATGCTGTGGCGTCTCTGGTTGTGAGAACTGGTAACGTAAGAGAATATATTGGGAATGAAGGTGGAACGTGAGAAGGCCTGACGCTTGAGTTTTAACAGGGAAGTTTCAGCGCAACGACTTAGCGATGTCCGTTGAGACGTTACGTGCTTTCACAGTAGTTGAGTGCACGGTGACGGCCCGAACAAGAGATTAAAAAATCAAAGAGGTTTTCCTGCGCAGGTAGACACCTGACTAGTTCGACAGTTTCCCAAGTAGCAAACAAGTCTCCCTGATGTTTATGCTCTTCACGGGTATGCTGCCGGATATGATGGTCTTCACTACTCGATATTTCCGAGACCTGGCCGCCATCTTCAGGTGCGATCGGTGAGTACACAATCACACCGGAACTGAATGAACGTCGGAAACGGCGGCTCCTTTATACTCCAGCTCCAGGCCACTGCGTCTGATCGAGAAGCTGAAGAGCTGCCGTTTGCGAAGCGAAGAATTGCAGCGCCGCCGGTGGTAGAAATTGTGGAAAGTAATAAATCGCAAATTAAGATGTAGCGGGTCGTAAACCAGACCGTTGTTGTTTTATATCAGATAAAATAGGGTTTCACATCTTGCTTAATGGAAAACCTTTATCTCTGTTAATAACGACATCAGATAATCGTGTTTCGATGGATTCCTTGAGCACACAATCCCAGTAACGAGAAGCCGGAGCGATAATTGGCGTCTCTTTAAACGACATGTTTTGCCCTTCATTGGGACAATGTCCGGTGACGGCAGATTCTACGGAATCACAAGTCTCCCTGATGTTTGCCCCATGGCAAACTTACTGCCTCGACAGGCGTGCATTATTTTGGTACAGTTGAAGGGTAACGCTGGTGAGGACTGTTTAAATGATTGATTGTGTTGGCATAATTTTAGTGTTCAAACAATATTAATTGTTTTCTAAAAAAACAGATATAAATTACGATAACAAGTTATTGATTGAATACTGTAAACAATTTAAGACTACACTGGACAAGGATCCTGGGTTGGCAAAGACAATTTATCTCTGGCCCTAAAAATGTGGATAACGCAATCTGAATTGATGTGACGCTGAGCAGACTTTGACTGATCGTATCTATTGAAGTTTCTCTATATAGGAGCAGATGAGAGCAAGTGGCGATTGAGATCTGTATGCCCTGAGAATGCCGGAGCGGCAGTACCTTACCCTGTTTGCTTCACGCGGCGATGTAAATTGCGGCTGGCGAGATGTGTACGGCGGAGGTGAGATGTGGAGGCGGCATATCTGAATCGATCGCAACCATGAAAGAAATGCAAAAATGTCACGGTCTAGCGATCGGGCAGACGGATCGCAATTTACTCACTACCAGAGCCCTGAAATCATGGTAGATTTCAGTGTGACACACCCGTTCACTGGTCGTACCAAGGACCACTTTGACCCACTTATACGACAGAGTGCCCAAGGATACCAAACGTCAAGACTGGTAAACCAAAGACGAATAAGTGTGCCCTCTACAAAGAAACCGGGGATCATTCACGAAATAAAGGTATCGTGTAAAACATAAAAGAAGTCCGAGACGACTGAAGTCACAATGTCGGTACAGTAAGAACACTACAGGCTCCCCAGTCTAAACTACTCGTAAGTGAAGTAAGTCTCAGGAAAGGTCCCAAGTACCAACCACACATGCTAGAGCCCCCACTAGAAGTGCTTACCACAACAAAATCCAGCACCTGAGTGTTTCGCACCTCTCCAGAAAAAAAAAAAAATTCCGTTTTCCTGCAAAGTGCACGAACGACACCGCCTTCACACCATCTTGAGGCAATCACAGGGCAGTAGAGGCGCTAAATCTCCCCTCTTACATGACAGAACAAACTCATGTCGAAACAGGGCAAGAGTTAAGAAACCTGTGTCTCTGGAAAAACAAGAAACCGCCAGTTACTTGCTTTCTTAAGTTTTCGCAGGGGGGAAGATGATTTTCTCCAAAGTCCCAAAGTTGAGACTCTTCCCATGGCAACAAGCAAACAGATAGAATCTCTAAGATCTTTGTCTAAATTGCCTGTGCCTTGGGGCTTGTTGGTCTTAGCTATGAGGTGTAATAAAGATTCTATCTCCAAACATTTCGCAGACACTGGATTTTCCTTATACAACTTTAGGCAGCTGATGGAAGTGGTTCACAGGCCTATTTGCAGTATCGGTGAACACAAAAACTTTTGAATTTTTACTATGCATGGCTCTGCAACAATGCCCAGTTTACGACTCCACTGTTTAGACGCGTTCCTCCAGTCCATCGCCCCCAGCCCAGGCTTCCGCTGGCCCCGCAGCAGATAGGGCAATATTGTCAAATTCAGAGGAGCACAAAATCCCGAAGACTGGCTAAGTTTCACAGAAGCTCGAAATTTAGTGCGGACGTTGTAACCTCCCCCTCACTTATCGGCCTTAATGACAGTGAAAAATTAAACTGCGTGTACCTAATGGAAATTTAGGAAAAGCAATCGTCACTGAAGTTAATTTGTCGGTAAAGAGGGAGGAAAGGGTTACATCTAAATGAAAGGAAAAATGCAAATGAAACTGGTGGAAATTAATTTTGAAAAGGGGTAAGGTTAATAAAGCAAGTAAATGTGCGGACGTTACGTTAACAATCAACTAGCGGTAATTAGATATTTGAGATTTGAGGGAAATTACGGTCGCCAGTCCTAAGGACAATTACTGTAGTAACTGAAAAAGAAAGGTTATTACACATACAATTAGCACTAGAAGCCTGGCAACTGAAGGTTGACACGTGTAGTGTGAAAACTGAAAGTTTGTCAGAAGTAATAAATTTCGCTACACTCTGACTCAATTTAGCAATAGAATTAATAAAACCAGAAAATCGAAAGTTAAGTTAGTGACTGAAGTTAATAGTCAGCTTTCTTTCTGAAGCACATAGAAATTCAGTAAAATACGGTTAGTCTTGGACTACCTCAACAATCATTTCAAAAGCTACTTGAATCTACGCAATTTAGAAATAAGAGATTTGACTTTGAACTTGAATTAAATGATTCTGAACAATTAAGAATAGTAAAATTTAGTACGTACCAAGCTGAGCTGCAGTCACGGGTAAGCTAAAATATGGTAACAAAACTCGCACTCTTAATTTGTCTTGTGTAATCTAAGTATTGTAGCCAGCTATGAATACTTTAACTGAGCTTTGAAATTAAAGTAGTGAAATGGAATGATTGTACTTTAATGCTGTCGTCTGAATTTCAACAACACTCGGGTTCATTTCGGAAAAGGAAGGGACCCTGCTTGGTAATGCAATTGGGACAATGAGCAACAAAGGTTCATGCTAAGTTGCTGTAATTTTGTGATGCAACAATTTTAAAAGTTTGAAAAGCTGAGGTCTGCCATACAGTTCTAAAACTTTACGTGCTTCCAGTCTTCCTTGTTGGTTGATTGAAGGTTTGAAGTCGTCGGTCGAGGAGGTGGCGACAGTCACTCATTGTCGGCCGTCGCTGTTGCAGAAGCTGGATGTTGGCACGCCTTCTTCTCGACACAGTCACCAGACGAAACGGGCTCTTGATGTGCGCCAGCTAATGCTTCCCGTCCGCGACACCATGTCAGAAACTATCATCGCAATTCGAGCGCAATTACATGCTGCCAAACCCCGAAAGCGCGGCAACTCGCGGGAGCTTCACACAACACACCTACTCCACTGCACCACCCCAGCCAGACTCTCTCTGCCCGCACTCCATGCGACAGAGTTAACACTACCAAAGATCCTAAACACTTTGGTTCTCCACACGACCTATCGATGTATTCGTTCGATAGCATAGTTTTCCATAGGCAAGACCCAATGTAAAAATACAAATAATATTTACAAAACAACCAATTATACATCGACATAAATGCATAAATAAATATATATATATATATATATATATATATATATATATATATATATATATATACAAACAGTAAAACAATTACAATATGTAAAGACACAGAAATGTCATATATTCAGGTAACAAAAATAAGGAAAACAAATTTATAATACAATAGATGGAAATAGGAGGATATGCATTTCCGGCGTTACATGTGCTCCACATTGTCTGAGGATGTTCGTGTAACCTAAACAGACTCAGAAAATGTCCCAAAAAAGAAACAGCGGAAACACATATGTTCAAAACATCAACAAAATTTAGCATTCTTCTAATTAACCATAAACCAATTTTTAGACAATAATAATTGAGTGGAGACACTCCTAATCTTATTCCACTTTGTCATCTTGCACAAAATAAAACAGGTTGACAACATATTAAAATTCATAGAAAACATAGAAAATGGTTTAGCTATTCTAAAAATCAAAATTCCTAGCAATATCAAGAAATGGAATACTATTCACAAAATTAATCAGAGTACATGGTCATAAAAAACAGATATATCAAAATACGCAAGTTAATAATTAATTACATAGAATACACATTTTATATAACCTTTTCACAATTAATATTCTTGTCATGACAGTCCACTTATCGCTAAACAAGAAAACAATATTCAGCAGATCGACAAAAACATAAATATTGAGAGCAGAATTCTTTCACATTAGTTGTCCGGAAAGAAAAACAACACCGCCTTCCGTACTCGCAAGTACAAAGAATGCCGACAGCGGCACAAGAGCCGGCAGCAGCTCCTCCTCGCCAGTATTGTTGCGCCCGTCTGTGCGGCACGCTTGATCTCACTCGCCTGTGTAACGGCGTTTCCAGAACGTCCGTTTCACTGAATTCTTTGGGAAAAACTCACTCCCGAGTAATCTCAAGGAGTCCCTTAATACTATCACAGTGGATAACTCAACACTGTCCATCATCACACGCATGTACTAGCCTGAAACTTAAAACAGCGTCTAAGTACATCGGCAATGACTAGTAAAACACACATTCATTAAATCTGACAGCTAGTTACAAAAGCATATTTACATTCCTTAATCTGCTGTGGCTCAGCTGAAAACTTAAACTAGCAGCTTCGATTTTTAAATTGATTAATATTCAGTAACTCTTAAATCATTTAATCAACTTTAATTACTTATTAATTACAACTTCTTTAATGTCCTCTTGGTCAGGCAAAAACATGGCAATCTAGCACATCGTTTAAATCTTACACTCTATATTTACATACTGTACAAATTACCCATTGTGTGGTATTAATCGATCCTGGGTTGGTACAATTTCAAGTCTACAATGTTCCGTATACCTAATAGTTTTCCAGAGCTTGGATACTCTAAGCAATAAGCATTTGTGTGAGGTATACCAATGACTTTATATGGTCCATTATAAACAAACTTAAATTTAGAGATATCATGGTCTATCTCGCTCGATTTCTCGTGAGCTTTTACAAGTACTAAGTCTGCAATTGCAAACTTAGCAAAACGCGCTTTAGCGTCATGACAACGTATGCGAGTATCAGCTTTTAGCTTCATTACTTCTCGCAAACGATCTTTTTTCACAACAACACTAATGTCAATCCGTGGAGGGAATTTGATTATCCCTTCCACTAAACTTTTACTTCTGTCATCCAACAGTATTTCCTCTGGAGAAAATCCCGTCCATTCATGTCTCAAGGTGTTCATAATTCTCTCAAATACTGCTAGATATTTGCCCCATGCCCTATGGTTGTGATGGCAATAGGTACGGCAAAGTCGGCCCAGCTCGCGCATATACCTCTCAGCGGGATTCCCAGCCGGACAATAAGCTGAAGTATGGATCACCTCGACCCCATTACTTTCCATGCCTTCCTTCCACAACTTAGAAGTAAATTGTGCCCCATTGTCTGATAGAATCGCCTTGGGCTTACCAATATGAACAAAATAATCGTTCACAAGCTTGCTATAGACCGCTTTGGCTGTAGCTTTCCTAATCGGGTATAGCTTGATGAACTTGGAAAAAGCTTCTAGCACTACTAAAATGTAGGCAAAGTTTCCTGATGACACGCACAGTAATTCAAAGGTGTCGTTAGGCCTTATACTTTGCATAGGACCACGACTCGTACAGTTGGTAACCTTCACCTTCTGACATAAATCGCAAGTTTTCACCCTGTCAGTAACGCGTTTTAACATGTTGTTAAAATGCGCTACTTCACTCAGCTTTTCCGTACATTTCTTTGGTCCACAGTGACCATACGCCAAATGGTAGTAGTCTATTATTTCCGTGACGTATTTGGTGGGCCAGCATACCCGCCAAATATTACTATCTTTACCCTTACGTATGTACAAGATATGATCGTATATCTTGTAATACTTCCTTAATTTCTCTCCTTCTGGACTCCTTCCGTCATATCGGGTTTTCACCATATTTAAACAACCATCCTCGTTCTGATGACGACGTAGATTCTTACAGATGGTCACTATTAATTTGCGTCCCTCAACTTCTTTAAAATAGTATAATTTGACCACTCCATCTGACTCATCTTTCAATATATCTTGATTAGACTTGGGCAACCGCGACAGCGCATTCGCTACGCAATTGTCGGTCCCTTTTACGTAACAGATGTCATAGATAAATTGCTGTAAATACAGCGACCACCTAGTCAGTCTTTCGTGAAGTAGTTTACAATCCTTCAGATAAGTGAGCGCCTTATGGTCCGTATGAATAATCACCTTACGGTCCCATAGGTAACCCTTGAACTTTTTGAATCCCCACACGATAGCGAGACACTCTTTCTCAGAAATCGTGTAGTTTCGCTCACTTTTTGATAAAGTTCGACTCGCGAACGCTATCGTCCGGTGTTCCTTATCCTCTCCTTTACCAACGTCTTGGAACAGTTCTACTCCCATCCCGTAATTCGACGAATCCGTTCCCAGATGGAAGGGTAGCGATAAATCAGGATGAAATAGTATGTTAGATCTTAACAACTCGTCTTTTAATCTCTCGAAAGCGGCCTGACACCCGTCAGTCCACACAAACGGAACATTTTTGCGTAAGACGTTATTCAAATTTTCATCATTAAACACTTGTCCTTTTACAAATTTACGGTAAAATCCTGTTAGCCCTAGAAAACTTTTTAACTGTTTCCTAGACTTGGGTGGAGGACAATTCCTTATTGCCTCTAGTTTCTCTGGGTCCTTCGTAATACCAGCAGTGGTAATTACATGCCCTAAAAATTTCAGTTCCTGCTTCACAAATTCGCATTTCTTTAGCTTTAGAGTCATTACGCCACGGCGCAATGCTCTAAAAACTTCATCTATCAGGTCACAATGGTCATGCCAAGTGGCATTGGCCAACAATAGGTCGTCAACATATACAGTTAATCTTGAACGCAAAGCCGGTCCTAGCACTTTATCTAGGGCCCTGATGAATACGGACACAGATATATTAAGTCCAAACGGCAGTACTCTATACTGATAACACCTGCCCGCAAACAAGAAGGCGGTGTATAGCCTAGATTCTTCTTCGAGTTGTATTTGCCAGTAACTAGCCGTCAGATCGAGGCTAGTCATGAACTTAACGTCATGAAAACGTTGCAAAATCTCCTCCATACTCTCTGGTCTGTCTGTTTAGCGTTGAACGACCCTATTCAACGTGCGTGCGTCAATCACAATACGCACACTACCATCCCGTTTTGCTACAATGACCAAACCGTTATTGTATGGACTCGTACTTCTTTCTATCACTCCCCATTCGATCATCTTATCTATCTCCCGTTGCACTGCTTCCTTTTTGGACAGCGGTATAGCATACGGTCTCACGAAGAATGGTTCGTGCGGAATTACATGCAACTTGCATTTATATCCTTCCACAAGTCCTGGTTTGTCTGAAAACACACTCTTATTCCTCATTATCACTTCATATAGGCCTCGTCTTCGTTCGTGTGTTACGTTTGACACACCGTCTACAATACTTTCCAATTCACTTTCCATACTATTATCAATGCCGAGATTTGTCACATTACAGTAGTTCAAATTCATACCTACATCAATACCATCCGGCCAGTTAACAATGTGTATAGGCTGGTATTGCCTATGCACACCGTCTCCTGCCTCGTCAAAGCTAACTACTATTGTTTTATCTTGTGACGTACATGTCAAAGTTTTGCTTTCGCAATTAATCACTGCACGATACTTTAATAGCCAATCTATCCCGATAATTACTTCCGTAGTTAAGTCTGCCACGACGACAAACTCTTTTTCAAATCGTGCCCCACATATCTAGAAGTTGACAAAAATCTGTTTTGTGACTGGTTTACTGGCCTTCCCAGTAGCACCGATAATTTTCACTCCTGTTACTGGCATAACTACGATGTCGGGTCTGTCTTTCAGTAACTCAAATATTTTCCCAGATACAGCACTCAATTCTGCACCGGTGTCAATCAACACGTTTAGTTGTAGGTCGTGCATATTAACAGACACTACTATCTGTCTACACTTGTCCTCGACTGTTTCTTTCTTTTCCCACATTAAATCCTCATCTATATCCACGTCATTCCAGAAAAAACCATCCGGCTTTGATCCTAAATCCTGCTTATCTGGCGGCTTTTTCAGCCTCTGTTCACATACAGTTTTAATTTCAACACGTTTGTCCTGAGGCGTAGTCTGTAGCTTCGCCTCCAATACCGAAACCTTTTCCTGTAACTCGTCAACTGGTGGGTGTTGCTTTGCTATCAATTCACTAATTGTCACCTTCGTTGATTCCTCTTTGGCCAGATTGATCTCATCCGCCAATCTACCTGGAGGAATGTGCCCAGTAGTTTCTGCAATTACTTCCTCTGGCTCTGCGCAACCCACACTGCTACCGTCTGACCGTATAACGTTAGCTCTACCTCATACTCGCTGTAATCTACGTGCTTTTCTACCAATCGTGTCCGGCTATCACTAAAATTCTCGTAATCTTTCCCCTTAATACTTTCGCAATGTTTAAACTGGAGTTTTGCGTCGGATGGGTCGGCCACTTCTATCGCTATAACTTTCGGTAAAGCCTGCCGGTTAGGGCCAGAAGTTTCCGTTACTACTTCAACATCCAACTCCTGCGGGACGAAACACGAGGAATCTCGCTCGTGCTCCCCATTAACATCAACTATTTCTGGTAAAGTCTGCCGGTTAGGGCCAGAACTTTCTATCACTTCACAAACACTATCTTCCTGCGGGACGAGACGCGGCAAATCCTGCCCGCGCTCCCCATAAACACTTCTCCCGTACAGGCCCCTATAATCTCTTAGTACGTCATATAAGCGACCGAACTGCCTTAACCAGACCTCATCCCTCTCTGCATCCCCTCGCTCGATGACGGACGTGTTATCCGACATCTGATCTTCTCTCAACAATTGCGAAACATTCTTAAACTCAATCTCCAGTTCCGCTGTGGGTGTTACAGCTGCCACTTTATAATCGATTTCCGGGTCACTACTTAAACTGTTGTCGCTGACAGTGAATGTATTTTCTACTGCCGTGTCTACAGCTGAACTACTACTCGTGGGCGCACTCCTTTCTCCTAACACTGGCACACTCTCCCGCCGTTGATTATTCCATACGAAATTTTGATAACGACGACACCTCGGTTTTCTGCTGTTATTGGGCCGCCAAAATTTCTCCACGCCCGGTCGGCCCCTCACCGGCGCGGCTAATGGTTTCCCTGTCTCGTCCCAGCAGATACGCACCCCGCATGCTGCTGAGGCGGCTGATCACACCCTCTGGCGTTATTTCTATTCTGCGAAGCCCGTATCACGCTAGTATGCTACTGGTTTCCGTCATTCCTGTTATTATTTGCATTGTACCGATTGTTATTACGGCCCGAACCACTATTGTTATTGCTGCCATGGTTGCGGTATGCATTATTCCCATGGTTATCGTTGTTGTGGTTCCCGTTGTTGTTACCACGGCCTCTACCACTGTCGCGATTATTGCGCCAATTGTCCTCGTCCTCCACTCTTTCCAGGAAATCATTGATTGTCCTGTAATTGCTTCCTACGTAGCGTTTTGTATCATCTGGAAGCTTCTTGTAGAGTTCCCAGACTATTTCGAATTCCGTGCGGCGATCACGCCAATATTCCAACTTGCGGATTCAGCCCTCACAAAACTCCTTCATCGAGCCGCGCGAATTCGCCTCGAAAGGCCTCGATACGACAAATTCGCGCCAGACACTTTGCTGTTTTTGCTCTGACCAGTATTCAGCCAGAAACAAATTTTTAAACTCGTCAAAAGTCAGGTTCGTAATATTGAGGTTTAAGCCCCAACGCTTGGCATCACCAGCCAACACGCCAATAACCGCATTAATTTTTCTCTCATTGGTCCATGATCTGGGTAAAACTTTTTCACAATTTTTAATGAAATCCGTCGCGTGTATACCGCCTTTTTTCAAGGGGTCGAACCGCTCCTCTTTCGTCAACAATTCCGAACTATGTGCACAGATTGGCACATAGCTCTGTTTTTCGTCAAGTTTCTTTTCTAATGCCGACACTCTCGTAATTACTTGGCAAGTGGTTGTCGCAAGCGTTTCCACTTCCCTCTTTTTCTCTTCGCAGGTATTAGCCTGCTCCCTTACTTTAGTATCTACTTCGGACACTAAAGCCTTTAAAGTTTCGACCTTTTGTTGGTCCTCTTTTTTTACTAATTCAATTTGTTCCGTCACCTTATTCTCGATGATCGGAGCAACTGCTTCTCCTACACTTTTCTAGATTCTGCTAATTTCGGAATCAAAACGAGTATTTATGCTCGCAATTTTCGCCTGAACGCCTATCATTTCCTGTTTAAGATTACCGATTTCGGTATTAATTACAACAATATCTTCTTTGATTTTATCAACTTTTGTGTTAACAACTCCAACATTGTTGTTAACAACATTAATAGCTTTGTTCTGATTGTCTAGCTTTCGTTCAATTTTTTCAGACTGAGCTTCTTGCTTGGCAGACTGAGCTTCTTGCTTGGCAGACAGAGCTTTAATTTCTGCCGATTGACTCTTGATTTCATTAATCAATATATTCAATAAATCAGTTAAATTCCCGGAAACTACCGGTTTTACTTCCGTAGCTGGTTCCTCTATATACACTCCTGGAAACTGAAATAAGAACACCGTGAATTCATTGTCCCAGGAAGTGGAAACTTTATTGACACATTCCTGGGGTCAGATACATCACATGATCACACTGACAGAACCACAGGCACATAGACACAGGCAACAGAGCATGCACAATGTCGGCACTAGTACAGTGTATATCCACCTTTCGCAGCAATGCAGGCTGCTATTCTCCCATGGAGACGATCGTAGAGATGCTGGATGTAGTCCTGTGGAACGGCTTGCCATGCCATTTCCACCTGGCGCCTCAGTTGGACCAGCGTTCGTGCTGGACGTGCAGACCGCGTGAGACGACGCTTCATCCAGTCCCAAACATGCTCAATGGGGGACAGATCCGGAGATCTTGCTGGTCAGGGTAGTTGACTTACACCTTTTAGAGCACGTTGGGTGGCACGGGATACATGCGGACGTGTATTGTCCTGTTGGAACAGCAAGTTCCCTTGCCGGTCTAGGAATGGTAGAACGATGGGTTCGATGACGGTTTGGATGTACCGTGCACTATTCAGTGTCCCCTCGACGATCACCAGTGGTGTACGGCTAGTGTAGGAGATCGCTCCCCACACCATGATGCCGGGTGTTGGCCCTGTGTGCCTCGGTCGTATGCAGTCCTGATTGTGGCGCTCACCTGCACGGCGCCAAACACGCATACGACCATCATTGGCACCAAGGCAGAAGCGACTCTCATCGCTGAAGACGACACGTCTCCATTCGTCCCTCCATTCACGCCTGTCGCGACACCACTGGAGGCGGGCTGCACGATGTTGGGGCGTGAGCGGAAGACGGCCTAACGGTGTGCGGGACCGTAGCCCAGCTTCATGGAGACGGTTGCGAATGGTCCTCGGCGATACCCCAGGAGCAACTGCACATACGGTTCACGTCCACGCTGTCGCGGCATGCTACCAGTGTTAAAGACTGCGATGGAGCTCCGTATGCCACGGCAAACTGGCTGACACTGACGGCGGCGGTGCACAAATGCTGCGCAGCTAGCGCCATTCGACGGCCAACACCGCGGTTCCTGGTGTGTCCGCTGTGCCGTGCGTGTGATCATTGCTTGTACAGCCCTCTCGCAGTGTCCGGAGCAAGTATGGTGGGTCTGACACACCGGTGTCAATGTGTTCTTTTTTCCATTTCCAGGAGTGTATGTTCCCCCGTATTCATCATCAAGGGGTACAGATTTGATATTCGCTTCCGATTCCGAAACATTCCACTGTTTAGACGCGTTCCTCCAGTCCATCGCCCCCAGCCCAGGCTTCCGCTGGCCCCGCAGCAGATAGGGCAATATTGTCAAATTCAGAGGAGCACAAAATCCCGAAGACTGGCTAAGTTTCACAGAAGCTCGAAATTTAGTGCGGACGTTGTAACCTCCCCCTCACTTATCGGCCTTAATGACAGTGAAAAATTAAACTGCGTGTACCTAATGGAAATTTGGGAAAAGCAATCGTCACTGAAGTTAATTTGTCGGTAAAGAGGGAGGAAAGGGTTACATCTAAATGAAAGGAAAAATGCAAATGAAACTGGTGGAAATTAATTATGAAAAGGGGTAAAGTTAATAAAGCAAGTAAATGTGCGGACGTTACGTTAACAGTTAACTAGCGGTAATTAGATATTTGAGATTTGAGGGAAATTGCGGTCGCCAGTCGTAAGGACAATTACTGTAGTAACTGAAAAAGAAAGGTTATTACACATACAATTAGCACTAGAAGCGTGGCAACTGAAGGTTGACAAGTGTAGTGTGAAAACTGAAAGTTTGTGAGAAGTAATAAATTTCGCTACACTCTGACTCAATTTAGCAATAGAATTAATAAAACCGAAAAATCGAAAGTTAAGTTAGTGACTGAAGTTAATAGTCAGCTTTCTTTCTGAAGCACATGGAAATTCAGTAAAATACGGTTAGTCTTGGACTACCTCAACAATCATTTCAAAAACTACTTGAATCTACGCAATTTAGAAATAAGAGATTTAACTTAGAACTTGAATTAAATGATTCTGAACAATTAAGAATAGTAAAATTTAGTACGTACCAAGCTGAGCTGCAGTCACGGGTAAGCTAAAATATGGTAACAAAACTCGCACTCTTAATTTGTCTTGTGTAATCTAAGTATTGTAGCCAGCTAGTGAAATGGAATGATTGTACTTTAATGCTGGCGTCTGAATTTCAACGACACTCAGGTTCATTTCGGAAAAGGAAGGGACCATGCTTGGTAATGCAATTGGGACAATGAGTAACAAAGGTTCATTCTAAGTTGCTGTAATTTTGTGATGCAACAATTTTAAAAGTTTGAAAAGCTGAGGTCTGCCATACAGTTCTAAAACTTTACGTGCTTCCAGTCTTCCTTGTTGGTTGATTGAAGGTTTGAAGCCATCGATCGAGGAGGTGGCGGCAGTCACTCATTGTCGGCCGTCGCTGTTGCAGAAGCTGGATGTTGGCGCGCCTTCTTCTCGACACAGTCACCAGACGAAACGGGCTCTTGATTTGCACCAGATAATGCTTCTCGTCCGCGACACCATGTCAGAAACTATCATCGCAAGTCGAGCGCAATTACATGCTGCCAAACCCCGAAAGCGCGGCAACTCGCGGGAGCTTCACACAACACACCTACTCCACTTCACCACGCCAGCCAGACTCTCTCTGCCCGCACTCCACGCGACAGAGTTAACACTACCAAAGATCCTAAACACTTTGGTACTCCACACGACCTATCGATGTATTCGTTCGATAGCATAGTTTTCCATAGGCAAGACCCAACGTAAAAATACAAATAATATTTACAAAACAGCTAATTATACATCGACATAAATTCATAAATATATATATACAAATAGTAAAACAATTACAATATGTAAAGACACAGAAATGCCATATATTCAGGTAACAAAAATAAGGAAAACAAATTTATAGTACAATAGATGGAAATAGGAGGATATGCATTTCCGGCGTTACAACGTCAGTGCGAGACACTTTTAATGGTTTCCACAATGAAATATTGTCTCAAAATATGGTAGAGAACCCAAAGAGATTCTGGTCGTATGTAAAGTACACCAGTGGCAAAAAAACAGTCAATACCGTCACTGCGCGATAGCGATGAATGTGTTGCCAATGATGGTGCCACTAAAGCGGAGTTACTAAATACAGTTTTCCGTAATTCGTTCACAAAAGAAGACGAAGTAAATATTCCAGATTTCGAAACCAGAACAGCTGTTAGCATGAGTGACATAAAAGTAGATATATTAGGTGTCGCGAAACAATCCAAATAACTTAAGAAAGGCAAGTCTTCCGGTCAGGATGGTATACCAATCAGGTTCCTTTCAGAGTATGCAGACACAATAGCGCCTTTCTTAGCAGTTATATACAACCTCTCACTTGACGAACGGTCTGTTCCTAAAGACTGGAAAGTAGCACAGATCACACCAATATTCAAGAAACGAAATAGGGGTAACCCACTGAATTACAGACGCATATCACTGACCTCAATTTTCAGTAGGATTTTGGAGCATATACTGTACTCGAACATTATGCATCACACGGATTCAGAAAATATCGTTCTTGTGCAACATTATTCCCATGAAGTGAGGACTGCTGTCGACAAGGGATCTCAGATCGATTCCATATTCCTAGACTTCCAGAAGGCTTTTGATACCGTTCATCACAAGCGACTATTAATGAAATTTCGTGCATGTGGAGTACCGTCCCAGTTGTGTGACTGGATTCGTGATTTCCTCTCAGAGAGGTCATAGTTCGTAGTGACAGACAGTAAATCATCGAATAGAACAGAAGTGATATCTGGCGTTCCGCAAGGTAGTGTCATAGGCCCTCTGCTGTTCCTGATTTATATAAACGATCTAGGTGATAGGTAATCTGAGCAGCCCCCTTAGATTGTTTGCAGATGACGCTATAATTTACCGTCTAGTAAAATCATCAGAAGATCAATTCCAATTACAAAATATCTAGAGAGAATTTCTGTATGATGCGAAAAGTGGCAATTGGCACTAAACAAAGAAAAGTGCAAGATCATCCACATGGGTGCTGAAAGCAATCCGATAAATTTTGGGTATACGATAAATCGCACAAATCTAAGGGCTGTCAATTCGAATAAATACCTAGGAATTACGATTACGAGCAACTTAAATTGGAAAGACCACATAGATAGTATTGTGGGGAAGGCGAAACAAAGACTGCGATTGTTGGCAGATCGCTTAGAAGATGCGACAAACCCACTAAAGAGACAGCCTACATTACACTTGTCCGTCCTCTGCTGGAATATTGTTTCAAAGTGGTTCAAATGGCTCTGAGCACTATGGGACTCAACTGCTGTGATCATAAGTCCCCTAGAACTTAGAAGTACTTAAACCGAACTAACCTAAGGACATCACACACATCCATGCCCGAGGCATGATTCGAACCTGCGACCGTAGCGGTCGTTCGGTTCCAGACTGTGGAATATTGCTGCGCGGTGTGGGATCCTTACCACGTAGGATTGACGGAGGACATCGAAAAAGTGCAAAGAAGGGCAATTCGTTTCGTGTTATCTTGCAATAGGGGTGAGACTGTCACTGATATGATACGCGAGTTGGGGTGGCAGTCACTGAAACAAAGGCGGTTTTCTTTGCGGCGAGATCTATTTACGAATCTTCAATCACCAGCTTTCTCTTCCGAATACGAAAATATTTTGTTGACACCCACCTACATAGGGCGAAATGATCATCATAATAAAATAGGAGAAATCAGAGCTCGAACAGAAAGATTTACGTGTTCCTTTTTCCCACGCGCCATTCGAGAGTGGAATTGTAGAGAAGTAGTATGAAAATGGTTCGATGAACTCTGTGCCAGGCACTTAAGTGTGAATTGCAGAGTAAATGTACGAGGTGCATTCAAGTTCTAAGACCTCCGATTTTTTTTTCTAATTAACTACTCACCCGAAATCGATGAAACTGGCGTTACTTCTCGACGTAATCGCCCTGCAGACGTATACATTTTTCACAACGCTGACGCCATGATTCCATGGCAGCGGCGAAGGCTTCTTTAGGAGTCTGTTTTGACCACTGGAAAATCGCTGAGGCAATAGCAGCACGGCTGGTGAATGTGCGGCCACGGAGAGTGTCTTTCATTGTTGGAAAAAGCCAAAAGTCACTAGGAACCAGGTCAGGTGAGTAGGGAGCTTGAGGAATCACTTCAAAGTTGTTATCACGAAGAAACTGTTGCGTAACGTTAGCTCGATGTGCTGGTGCGTTGTCTTGGTGAAACAGCACACGCGCAGCCCTTCCCGGACGTTTTTGTTGCAGTGCAGGAAGGAATTTGTTCTTCAAAACATTTTCGTAGGACGCACCTGTTACCGTAGTGCCCTTTGGAACGCAATGGGTAAGGATTAAGTCCTCGCTGTCCCAGAACATGGACACCATTTTTTCAGCACTGGCAGATACCTGAAATGTTTTTGGTGGCGGTGAATCTGTGTGCTTCCATTGAGCTGACTGGCGCTTTGTTTCTGGATTGAAAAATGGCCTCCATGTCTCATCCATTGTCACAACCGACGAAAAGAATGTCCCATTCATGCTGTCGTTGCGCATCAACATTGCTCGGCAACATGCCACACGGGCAGCCATGTGGTCGTCCGTCAGCATTCGTGGCACCCACCTGGATGACACTTTTCACATTTTCAGGTCGTCATGCAGGATTGTGTGCACAGTACCCACAGAAATGCCAACTCTGGAGGTCATCTGTTCAACAGTCATTCGGCGATCCCCCAAAACAATTCTCTCCACTTTCTCGATCATGTCGTCAGACCAGCTTGTGCGAGCCCGAGGTTGTTTCTGTTTGTTGTCACACGGTGTTCTGCCTTCATTAAACTGTCGCATCCACGAACGCACTTTCGACACATCCATAACTCCATCACCACATGTCTCCTTCAACTGTCGATGAATTTCAATTGGTTTCACACCACGCAAATTCAGAAAACGAATGATTGCACGCTGTTCAAGTAAGGAAAACGTCGCCATTTTAAGTATTTAAAACAGTTCTCATTCTCGCCGCTGGCGGTAAAATTCCATCTGTCGCACGGTGCGGCCATCTCTGGGACGTATTGACAATGAACGCTGCCTCATTTTAAAACAATGCACGTGTTTCTATCTCTTTCCAGTCCGGAGAAAGAAAATCGGAGGCCTTAGAACTTGAATGCACCTCGTAGATGTAGACTGTTCTGCTGGAGTCCTGTCTCAATGAGGGGCTGCCCTGTCTGCCCTCTACGGCTGTGGACGTGTCCAGCAAGATTTACTAACGGATGGACTTGCCGCCCATTGTTTTCAACTCCCAACAAGCTGTTTCTACGAGCTAAGAACCATAAAAATTCCTCATGCTTTTAGCGTCCTACCAGGCTCCATCAGTGTCTACTCAGGCCGTTAACTTTCTAGATTCTCGCTCAAGGTGCGTCAGGTTGTAATGAAATATTCAATAATTTTCTGTATGCGAAAAATAGGAGGGAGAGTAACTTGTCCTTCCTCATAGTCACAACAACTTAGTTTGCAGTGGAGATAAAACAAATTAGAAATACAAATTTGTCGATATTTTCGTGCAGATTAATATAAAAATTGAATCAACGCTGGATTTTTTAGTTGAAAAGATAATATGAATTTTCTTTTTTGAAAGATGAACTATCTCTCTCTCTCTCTCTTTATATATATATATATATATATATATATATATATATATATATATATATATATATATATGGTGGTCCATTGATCGTGACCGGGCCAAATATCTCACGAAATAAGCGTCAAACGAAAAAACTACAAACAACGAAACTCGTCTAGCTAGAAGGAGGAAACCAGATGGCGCTATGTTTGGCCCGCCAGATGGCGCTGCCATTGATAACGGATATCAATTACGTTTTTTAAAATAGGAACCCCTATTTTTATTACATATTCGTGTAGTACGTTAAGAAATATGAATGTTTTACTTGGACCATTTTTTTCGCTTTGTGATACATGGCGCTGTAATAGTCACAAACATATGGCTCACGATTTTAGACGAACAGTTGGTAACAGGTAGGTTTTTTAAACTAAAATACAGAACGTAGGTACTTTTGAACATTTTATTTCGTATGTTCCAATGTGATACATGTACCTTTGTGAAGTTATCATTTCTCACAACGAATGCTGTTTTAGCGTGATTACCTGTAAATACCACATTAATGCAATAAATGCTCAAAATGATGTCCGTCAACCTCAGTGCATTTGGCAGTACGTGTAACGACATTCCTCTAAACAGCGAGTAGTTCGCTTTCCGTACTGTTCGCACATGCTTCGACGACCAATCCACCTGTCACGAAATATACTATTCAATACCGCTTCAACCGCACGCGAGCTAAATGCCGGACATCCAACATGTTGGAAGTATATCGCCATTCTTCCATGCAGTCAAATATCTTGTAGTAACATCGGTAGAACATTACGCAGGAAATCAGCATACATTGTACCATTCAGATTGCCATCTATAAAAAGGGGGCCAATTTTCCTCCCTCCCATAATGCCACACCATACATTAACCTGCCAAGGTCGCTAAAGTTCCACTTGTCGCAGCCATCGTGGATTTTCCGTTGCCCAATAGTGCATATTATGCCGGTTTACGTTCCCGCTGTTGGTGAATGACGCTTCGTCGCTAAATAGAATACGTGCAAAAAATCTGTCATCGTCCTGTAATTTCTCGTGTGCTCAGTGGCAGAACTGTACACGACGTTGAAAGTCGTCGCCATGCAATTCCTGGTGCATAGAAATATTGTACGGGTGCAATCGATGTTGATGTAGCATTCTCAACACCGACGTTTTTGAGATTCCCGATTCTCGCGCAATTTGTCTGCTACTGATGTGCAGATTAGCCGCGACGGCAGCTAAAACACCTACTTGGGGTCCATCATATGTTGCAGGTCGTGGTTGACGTTTCACATGTGGCTGAACACTTCCTGTTTCCTTAAATAACATAACTATCCGGCGAACGGTCCAGACACTTGGATGATGTTGTCCAGGATACCGAGCACCATACATAGCACACGCGCGTTGGGCATTATGATCACAATAGCCTTACATAAACACGATATCCACCTTTTCCGCAATTGGTAAACGGTCCATTTTAACATGGGTAATGTATCACGAAGCAAATACCGTCCGTACTGGCGGAATGTTACCTGATAACACGTACTTATACGTTTGTGACTATTACAGCGCCATCTATCACAAAGCGAAAAAAGTGATCCAACTTAAACATTCATATTTCTTTACGTACTACACGAATATGTAATAAAAATGGGGGTTCCTACTAAAAAAAAACCGCAGTTGATATCCGTTTGACCCATGGCAGCGCCATCTAGCGGGCCAACGATAGCGCCATCTGGTTTCCCCCTTCAAGCTAGAAGAGTTTCGTTCTCTGTAGTTTTTTCGTTTGATGCTTACTGCCTGAGGTATTTGACCCGGTCACTATCAATGGACCCCTCTGTCTCTCTCTCTCTCTCTCTCTCTCTCTCTCTCTCTCTCTCTCTATATATATATATATATATATATATATATATATATATATATATAATCAGTGACAAAATGTGGTATTTTTTCCTATCTGTATTATAAAGCATAACAGGCTTTAGGCTAGAATTTCACTTTTGAGCAGACATAGAAAGATGGAGCTGCTACATTCATCAGGAATTGCCCAACTAGGGTGTCTAACTGCTCAAAAACTGTCATTGATAATATGTTGATAGAGGCGTCTAATGAACAAAACTATATTACAGAACCAATTGCAATGGCCTCCCAGACCACGACATGCTGTTCATTTTGTTCAATGTTAATATTAAAACGAATATAAAAGTTACTGAATGTGGACTCAAGTCAGTAATCAAAAAATTCATTATTTTAGGACACTCCTCAAAGACATGAACTGGAGTGATGTATACAGCGCTAATGGCTCAAATGGCTCTGAACACTATGGGACTTAACATCTGTGGTCAACAGTCCCCTAGAACTTAGAACTACTTAAACCTAACTAACCTAAGGACATCACACACATCCATGCCCGAGGCAGGATTCGAACCTGCGACCGTAGCGGTCGTGCGGTTCCAGACTGTAGCGCCTTTAACCGCTCGGCCACTCCGGCCGGCCTGGACACGGGACTCATGTAACTGGACACTAGATCTGGTTGTTTGCACAATAGTGAGAATATTCCGAAAACTTCATTTTGTAACAGAGGAGAGCACCACCACATTGGGTCCTGGAAGCTTTAGCAGGTCTGTCACTCCTCTGATGGAAGGCACATTGAAAATTTGTGGACGGTAAATGAAAACTTACACGTAACTTCAAAAAGCACTCTATGGTTGTAAGTGCATGCTTGTAAAAGGTACGCCCTTATAAAATCGGATGGTTCTTTGACAATAAAAACCTTGTAGAACTATGAGCAAGATTTATACAAAGTTTCCATCTTCACCCTCGTAGCAGACATAATATTACTGAAAGGTGTGAATCTTCTTGAAAATCCAAATGTTATAAAGCACGATGCATTTCAGAACGCCTAGAAACCATCAGTATCATTTCTTTACACACTAATTTTGCTGTACATTCCCTGCAACACAAAAGTCGCTGAATTTTAGCCTTTTTAGATGATGTACAATATGTGAGCTCAAATATATTATGTGACAGAGCACTTACTGAACGTAAAATATTTTGTGTTGTTAGACCTTGAGAAATTTCTTATATCGACCGACGTTTCTACAACTTAGTTGCGATCTTTTTCAGGATCTTGTGGTGTCCACGGTAGACTGAAATGAACTGGTTTAAGACCCGTTCTACTGTTCAGTCAACCGTGGACACTACAAGAACCTTAAGAAGATGCCAGTAGAGGGGTCGAAATGTCGACCGGCTGGAAGAAATACGATGCGGCCTAACATCAAAACAGATTTTACTTTCAGTGGTCACGGCTGCGAAAGCCTGCAGACTTACATGCCAGCAGTTTCTACCAGCACCTCACAGTGGTTTACACAATAGAAACAGAGACGAGTAAATATCTTGAAAAAGCTATGAGAAACGTTCTCAGACGGCAAATTTTATTTATGGAGTAGATACACGGACGAAGGTGACTGTGGCAAGGAGCACAATGGAAAAAAGAAAGAAAAAAAGTGATCGAGAAGGACAGATGAATAGAGAAAGAGGAGAAAGGAGAGGAGGAGAGGGTGTGACTGGTTCGCTGTCGCATTGTGTTTCAGAGGATGAGGAAGGAAGAGAAAGAGATATCGTGGAGAGAGAAGAGGGGGGGGGGAGCGGATAGGAACAGAGGGAGGAACGAGTGGGGGAGAGGTTGAGGTAGGGGGGAGGGGGGGGGAGAGAGAGTATTGGCCGCTGCGTCCGGCGGGCGACCGCGTGAGTTGCAGAGACGCAGAGCGGCCATCTGCCCACATTTATTACAGGCAAACGATAAACGCAGCGCTGCGAATATTGCCCGCACCGCTCCGCACAGATGCTGTAACTCACTGGCGGCCGACGGAGCGTTGCCCCCGCTAGCTGTCGCTGTATTTCACGATGATGTTGCGTCGTTAATCACGATACTCGAAAAAAGGCGATACTGCTCACTTTTTAGTCACTGCCGTTTCGATATGTGTTGTCAATTTTCAGACACTCGACAGAACGAGGTAACCGCTCCATTGTCCAGCGAAACACGTCCGCGGGTGGCTAGCTTCAATGTAGCGTCAGTAACCCACTGGGCCGGCTGGAGTGGGCGAACGGTTCTAGGCGCTACAGACTGGAACCGCGCGACCGTTACGGTTCGAATCCTGCCTCGGGCATGAATGTGTGTGATGTCCTCAGGTTAGTCAGGTTTAAGTAGTTCTAAGTTCTAGGGGACTGATGACCTCAGAAGTTAAGTCCCACAGTGCTCAGAGCCATTTGAACCATTTTTTAGCCCACTGGCATTATTTTAGTTGATGATATCGATAGCATAATTTGGTAGACCACGTGTTCCTAATATTCTAATTCGCCTGAAAAAATAATGTACTTAAATGTATTTTTTTAGAAGCGGTTGTTGTTGTTGTTGTGGTCTTCAGTCCAGAGACTGGTTTGATGCAGCTCTCCATGCTACTCTATCCTGTGCAAGCTTCTTCATCTCCCAGTACCTACTGCAACCTACATCCTTCTGAATCTGTTTAGTGTATTCATCTCTTGGTCTCCCTCTATTATTTTTACCCTCCACGCTGCCCTCCAGTGCTCAATTGGTGATCCCTTGATGCCTCAGAACATGTCCTACCAAACCGATCCCTTGTTCTAGTTACGTTACGCCACAAACTCTTTCCCAATTCTATTCAGTACCTCCTCATTAGTTATGTGATCTACCCATCTAATCTTCAGCATTCTTCTGTAGCACCACATTTCGAAAGCTTCTATTCTCTTCCTGTCCAAACTAGTTATCGTCCATGTTTCACTTCCATACATGGCTACGCTCCAAACAAATACTTTCAGAAACGACTTCCTGACACTTAAATCTATACTCGATGTTAACAAATTTCTCTTCTTCAGAAACGCTTTCCTTGAGATTGCCAGTCTACATTTTATATCCTCTCTACTTCGATCATCATCAGTTATTTTGCTACCCAAATAGCAAAAGTCCTTTACTATTTTAAGTGTCTCATTTCCTAATCTAATTCCCTCAGCATCACCCGATTTAATTCGACTACATTCCATTATCCTCGGTTTGCTTTTGTTGATGTTCATCTTATATCCTAGTTTCAAGACACTGTCCATTCCGTTCAGCTGCTCTTCCAGGTCCTTTGTTGTCTCTGACAGAATTACAATGTCGTTGGCGAACCTCACAGTATTTATTTCTCCTCCATGGATTTTAATTCCTACTCCGATTTTTTTTTTGCTTCTTTTACTTCTTGCTCAATATACAGATTGAATACCATCGGGGATAGGCTACAACCCTGTCTCACTCCCTTCCCAATCACTGCTTTTCTTTCACGCCCCTCGACTCTTATAACTGCCATCTGGCTTCTGTACAGATTGTAAATAGCCTTTCGCTCCCTGTATTTTACCCTTGCCACCTTCAGAATTTGAAAGAGAGCATTCTAGTCAACATTGTCAAACGCTTTCTCTAAGTCTAACAATGCTAGATACGTAGGTTTGCCTTTCCTTAAACTATTTTATAAGATAAGTCGTAGGGTCAGTACTGCCTCACGTGTTCCAACATTTCTTCGAAATCCAAACTGATCTTCCCTGTGGTCGGCTTCTACCAGTTTTTCCATTCGTCTGAAGAGGTATATTGGATTAAACTGAATTGCGGTCTGTTAAAAACAGCCTGACATACGAGGCCCGTTGCGTAAGTAATGCAACAAACTTTCTTCTGTAAGATGGTTGGTTTTATTATAGGTTCCAGTACATTATATTATTCCCCATTCTTTTGGCTACAAATCCCTATTTTTCAACATAATCTCCGTGCAATGGGACGGGCTTACGTCACCTTATTGGGATGGCCTTTATGCTCTCATGGTAGCACTCGACGTCGAAGCCAATGTCATGCTGGACCAATAATCTCCCCACTATCCACGTACTGCATCCTGCGGAAACTCCTTCATTGGGCCAAAGAGATGCAAGTCGGAATGTGCGAGATACGGACTGCAGGGAGATGAGGAAGAACAGTCCAGTAACGTACTGTCAGCACCTCTCAGGAGGCAGTCTTGTGGTGTTAGGGAGAAGGAGTAGTTAGTTTGCATTATTGTGGCGAAAAGTTCGCTAAAGTCGTTTCTTCAGTTTCCTGAGGGTAATGCACTTCCGTGTTGATCGTTGCGACATGAGGGTGCAACTCAAACAGAATAACCACTTCATAATCTCAGAAGACCGCCGCCATGACTTTATCGGCTAAGGATGCGGCTTCGAACTTTTTCTTCAATGGAGAGGTGGTGTGTTGCTACCGCATGAACTGTCTCTTTGTTTCCAGTTCGAAGTGATGAACCCATGTTTCACCGCCTGCGACGATATTCGACAAAAAAAAGTAAAAAAAAGGTCACGATCAGCCTTGTAGGGCGCAAGCAATTTCTCAGGGACGGTTCTTCATTGCTCTTTATGGTGTTCTCTTGTTGTTGTTGTTGTTGTGGTCTTCAGTCCTGAGACTGGTTTGATGCAGCTCTCCATGCTACTCTATCCTGTGCAAGCTTCTTCATCTCCCAGTACCTACTGCAACCTACATCCTTATGAATCTGCTTAGTGTATTCATCTCTTGGTCTCCCTCTACGATTTTTACCCTCCACGCTGCCCTCCAGTACTAAATTGGTGATCCCTTGATGCCTCAGAACATGTCCTACCAACCGACCCCTCTTCTGGTCAAGTTGTGCCACAAACTTCTCTTCTCCCCAATCCTATTCAACTCTTAATCAGTGTAATGCCACTTCCTCGGACGAGGAATGAAAATCAAAAATCAGCTCCAAAATTCCCAAAGATTTCCCCAAAACAAGTTCCAAATTCCATGAAAAATGAAGAAGCAAACAAATTTCCAGCTAACACTATTATTTCGATATTAACCAGTAATTGAATCAGGAATCTAATGCTTAGTAATTTATTAACATACGAACGAATGATAGGATTCCAGTAAAATGAAACACAAAATTCAAAATCATAGTAAATCGCAAAATCATTATAATTAATATTCGCAAAGTAGAACCAACGTCACCAAAGAATACTCCGTGTGAATACTCTTTGAGATTCTTGAGTAATGGCTAAGGATAATTCTGTCCATTGTCACTACGTTACGAGAGTTAGCCGAAGCAGGTCATACTTTTGAATGCTCGTATATGTAGGCGCAATTAGATTGTTTTTGAGAATTGATTATTGCGATCTACTACGACGCAGTGAAACGATACTTTGACTTCAAATATTACGTTATTTAGAATTCAGATAGAGGACTTGCATATATTAGACAGAAGTGACTTTTAATTAGATAACCTGAAATTAACACTATTTAGGAAGTGAACACAGATAGACAATTTCATTCGTAATTGAAGTGTCGGCAGAATTGCCAACACTGTTTTTAGAGGAGGCCGAAATGCACGCTATAAGCTCACGCAGGCTGGCGTGAGGTCTGAAACAGGATACGTAATGAATGCTATAAGAAAAGTACGTAGCTTCTGGAATACTTCACTTTAATCCACATTTGTAGAACATTGCTCGTGATGATACAGAAGTATCATAGCAATTGAATACGGCGCCTTGCTAGGTCGTAGCAAATGTAGCTGAAGGCTATGCTAACTATCGTCTCGGCAAATGAGAGCGTAATTCGCAGTGAACCATGGCTAGCAACGTCGACTGTACAACTGGGGCTGAGTGCTAGGAGCTGTCTCTAGACCTGCCGTGTGGTGGCGCTCGGTCTGCAGTGGCGACACGCGGGTCCGTCGTATACTAGCGGACCGCGGCCGATTTAAAAGCTACCACCTAGCAAGTGTGGTGTCTGGCGGTGACACCACAGTAATAACTAATGGACTATGGAACTTGGCGATGGTTACGAAGCGTATAATTTATAATTCACCCCAACACCTGGGAAAGCATCTTCTTCAGGGCTCTGTTAGGAAGTGACTAATATTGTGTAATAAACCAGCATATCGTGTCAATTCACGCATTTATCATTCAAGTTTTACAATATTATTTATAGAGATAACGTGCTGCGATATTATTTGACTGACGCACTCGGTGCTTATATAGAAAATCCTTGACGTTAGTAATTAATAACACTGTTACGACTGATTATACATTTGAGATTACAACCAGTCTATAGGGAATTTTGTGTCGCTGGAACTAATTTGAACTTATCATTAATATGTAAACAGCAACTGATAAATCATCGATTATAAACGATTTAATTACGACATTTGGTGAAGTAAATATCTCGCACAAGTCGCGAGTTCAGTTCATCGATGTTCTGTCTGTAACGTCGATACCGATACATAGGAAAAAAACAATCTGATTGCTCTACCGCTGAGTGTTAGCCAAGACCGAAGATCTGAAAGGACGTTACAGCGGCGGGGAACCCAATGGGCATTAACCTTTGAGTAGCCCACCTGGGGGACAAGTATGACAGCACTACCAAAAGAGAAGCTGTGCAGCTAGGTGTCTGGTTGTGATCAGTCGACCCCCTAGAATGAGAGTGTCCGCACGTTCCAACATTGTAGGACTCATAGCTGGCCGGCCTGAGCGGCCGAGCGGTTCTAGGCGCTACAGTCTGGAACCGCGTGACCGCTACGGTCGCAGGTTCGAATCCTGCCTCGGGCATGGGTGTGTGTGATGTCCTTAGGTTAGTTAGTTTTAAGTAGTTCTAAGTTCTAGGGGACTGATGACCTCAGAAGTTAAGTCCCATAGTGCTCAGAGACATTTTTGAACTCATAGCTGTGTGCCGGCTGACACGCGGAGTTCAGACAGGTTTGCGCGGCCTCGTTGTCATGACAGAGTCTCATCCAATGACTCGCGTCGCTGTTGTTCACTGCGAGGCCTCCGTAGACATTCTGCCAGCGACTGTGAATGTCTGCAGTGCTCTGGTTTTCCAACCAAAAGAAACTTAACAACTCTCTGCTTGGAACGCACCTTCGTCGCAGATACCATTTTGAAGGCTATGTATAGCCCCGCCACACCTCGTAACTTCGTGAAACTATAGAGGCTGAAGCGTAAATATTCCATGATGTTGCGTAAAAAATTCCACATTTTTGCAACCTAAATTGACCGAGGAAAAAAATGTGTTGCATTACTTATTGAACGCACTTCGTACAAATAATAGTGGGGGAGTGCAAAATTGAAAGAGCACTCATTTTAGTAAATTCTGTATCTTCAAAAAAACAAATGTGTGAGGCGTTAGCCGGCCGCGGTGGTCTCGCGGTTCTAGGCGCTCAGTCCGGAACCGCGGGACTGCTACGGTCGCAGGCTCGAATCCTGCCTCGGGCATGGATGTGTGTGATGTCCTTAGGTTAGTTAGGTTTGATTAGTTCTAAGTTCTAGGCGACTGATGACCTCAGAAGTTAAGTCGCATAGTGCTCAGAGCCATTTGAACAATTTTTTGTGAGGCGTTAATCCCGAAGTAAGAGGTCTGTTATTTTCACGGTTTGGAAAATTTGTTTCTGTTGTCACTTCACGACCGGACCGCATAGTTAACCTAATGGGGCGAAGTGGTGCGCGTCATCTCTCTGCCACTCGGGTAATCTTTGCTCTGTATGTTATCCTAATTTAACTATCTATCGTATTTTCTGAGACACAGCTGCAGAAACAGCCTACATTTGCCTATACTGGTTGTGGAAAACCCACCTAACTATCACATTCACGTTGGCCTGTGTGCCACACCAGTTGTCGCTAATCCACCATGCTGATTCTATTCACGTCTTCGTAACCTTCCTGCATCGCAACTTATCGCTCAGTGCGTTAAGCTATAGGAGCATGCCACATGATTAATTCTTCAGCTTGTAGAATTAATTCGCATTAATAGCATGGTTGAAAAGCAAGACTGATCACAAATAACTTTAACGCGTCAAAAGTAAATTGGAGTTAAAGTCTTACCTGGTTCTAGGAATTCCAGAGTTTTGTATGTATATAATCAAATGTGGTACATGTATTACTTACTGCTGTTGTTTATGCTTTAATCTGAACAAGGGTTTGATGCAGCTATGCGCTATAGCTCGTGCTATGAACCTCTTCATCCCTATGACCTAGATCCAGTTGAAACCGCTAACTGTATTTGAACCTTGGCCTCCCTCTGCAACACTGTCCTCCACCTTTCCTCCCCATGGACACACAATCCCATCTATTAGCAAACAATCCACTCTTTGATTCATCAGGATATTATATCAACGTATCCCCCTTCTGTTAGTTAAGTTGTGCTGTTATGCCCGTTCCTCACCAGTTAGATTCAATACTACTGCTTATGTGACCTCCAGGTGTATGGATACTTTCATATAATAGTCGCAGTCCCTAAAGTTATATTCAGTCTTAACATAATTATCTTGCCAGAAGAGCATTTTTTAGCTGTCACCAATCATTATTTTATATCCGCTTTACATTTGTGGTTGACAGTTACGTTGTCGCCCAAGCAGCAAACCTCATCAATGATTTTTACGTACAAAAAAAATGGTTCAAATGGCTCTGAGCACTATGGGACTTAACTTCAGAGGTCATCAGCTTTTTCCTGGGTTCCGGGGCATGTCGGCATTGCTGGGAATGAAAGGGCAGATCTCGCAGCCAAGG
Organism: Schistocerca cancellata; assembly: GCF_023864275.1. Taxonomy (NCBI): domain Eukaryota; kingdom Metazoa; phylum Arthropoda; class Insecta; order Orthoptera; family Acrididae; genus Schistocerca; species Schistocerca cancellata. The sequence continues at coordinate 1,252,612,968 of NC_064626.1, forward strand.
AGGCGTGTCTCGATCCACAAGTATCTCAGTGTGCTATCCCCTTGCACGCACTCACCTCGCTATTGAGCTCACGGGTCATGCGTCGATGGGAGGATGAGTGGCTGGAAGTGACTGACAATAAGCTCCGTATAGTCAAGCCCACAACGCGTGTGTGGTGTACTTCCTTTCAGCCCCATCGACGGGACGAGGTTCTCCTCACTCGGCTTCGAATAGGCCACAGCCCTATGACGCATGGCTTCCTTCTCCGGCGAGAGGACCCTCCAATGTGTGGTGCTTTTGGCGTCCAGGTCACTGTGCGCCACGTTTTATTGGATTGCGTTTTATTTTCTGACCAGCGGGTCGCGGCTGACTTGCCAGCGGACCTGCCATCTCTTTTAGGCAACACTCGGACGAATGTGGTTAAAGTTTTAAAGTTCTGTGCCCTGTCAAATGTTTTTACAGAGATTTTGGGGAGAGGATTTTAATTTGCTCACTGTGTGACAAGCTCGCCCATATTTTATGTAAGTGGCCAGCCAATAACAATTTCCTGTGACTTTTTGTTGCTATGTTTCCCCTTTCCTTAGGTTTTACTTTCTTATGTAGCATTTTCCTTCTTTTCCTGCTTTCTTTGAGTGTGTGCTTCAGTTTTATTAGGTATGTCCACATTCGTTCCTTTTAATGTGTGCCAGGGCGCTGATGACCTCGATGTTGAGCGCCCATAAGCCCCAACACACCACCACCACCACCACCACCCAATATCATTACAGAACCTCCACCAACTTGAACAGACCCTGCTGACATAAAGGGACTATGGATTCATGAAGCTGTCTCCATGCCCGTACACGTTCATCCGCTCGATACAATTTGAAACGATAGGAGACATGTTTCCAGTCATCAACAGGCCAATATTGGTGTTGCGTGTCCAGGTGAGGCGTAAAGCTTTATGTCGGGCAGTCGTAAAGGGTACAGGAGTGGGCCTTCGGCTCCGAAAGCCCATATCGATGATGATTCGTTGAATGGTTCGTACGCTGACACTCGTTGATGGCCCAGCATTGAAACCTGCAGCAATCTGCGGGAGGTCACCACTTCTGTCACGCTGAACGATTCTCATCAGTCGTAGTTGGTTCCGTTCTTTCAGGATCTTTTTCCGACCGTAGCGATGTCGTAGATTGATGTTTTACCGGATTACTGATATTCACGGTATACTTGTGAAATGAAGGTACGGGAAAATCCCCACTTCATCGCTACCTCGGAGATACTGTGTCCCATCGGTCGTGCGCCGACTGTAACACCACATTCAAACTCAGTTAAATCTTGATAACCTGCCATTGTAGCAGCAGTAACCGATCTAACAACTGCGCCATACACTTGATGTCATATAAAGGCGTTGTCGACTGCACCGCCATATTCTACCTGTTTACATATCGATATTTGAATACGCATGCCTAAACCATTTTCTTTGGAGCTTCAGTGTATATTGTCATTTTCTCATTTGGAGGTAATGAGTGGAGATGCGGACGCTAGAAAATGGAGTCCCAAGTGGATAAATCGGAGTATTTCCGATATATTCTTCTGTTTGAGTTCAGTAGAAGAGTGACAGCAGCGGAGGCAGCTAGAAACATTTGCGGCGTGTATGGAGATAATGCCATTGGAAAGAATGCGGGGTGGCGGGTAGATAATTATTTGGAATTTATGTTGCTGTCTTTTACGAGAGCCTGAAAAGGATTTTGCGGTCAGCCAGAAAGCAAAGAAGAACATACGGACCATAATTTGTAGTCTTCAGGTCCACATTCTTCTTGTACTCACCGAAAGAAATATTCTTACCTTTATTTACTGGGTGAGATCAGGAACTACGATTGTAAATAGAAGAGTTCTAACTGATTAATATTTTTCAGTTAAAGTTCACACGAAAAGTCATAGTAATATTCCTGATAATAATAATAATAATAATAATAATAATAATAGTAATAATAAACTCCGTGGAGGCCCGGGAAAAGAATAGGCCTCCGGTATGTCCTGCCAGTCGTAAAAGGCGACGAAAAGAACAAACCACTAATAGGGCTAACCCCCCTTTTAGTGTGATTACTTGGTTCAGGACAGAACTAAAGAAGCCTCGGACAAGCGCCGTCATGGTCGGGGACGACGCTTGAACCCTATGCCCGCCCACAATGGTATCGACACTGCTAGCCAACTGGAAAATGATTTAAATCCAAATAGAGGTGTTTTGCAGGATATGCTTCCTGCAACCACCCTAGAAGGAAAACAAAGACAGAGGATGAGATGGTCAGATGAAGTTAATCGACACCTCATGTTCTGTTATTACCAAGCAACAAACCTAGGAACCAACACAACTGGATACAGATCACAAGTGTACACAACATTTATTACCAGATACCCGGAATTAAAATTTTTAACAGAACAACGACTAGCTGATCAGATCCGTGCAATAATAAAAAATAACAGGATACCCCAGTCACAATTAGAAAACATCAAACAACAAGTACAACAAATACTGGAACAAAATAATGTGCAATCAGAAGAAGAAGAAAATACAGTAATGGACTCAAACATCCCAGAGCAAACAAACAAAGACCAACACGCATCAATTAAACAATCAGAGGAAAACGAAATCTTAAGACAGCCACCAGAACAAGCACAAATAGAACACGAAGAGACACACGTGTTAGATATAGAAGAGAAATTTCAGCTGACATATATAGAATACAAAGACACAAACACAGACATTAGACCATTCTTGCATAGACCGCCAAATAACCCACAAGTCGAAACAACAATAAAAATTATCAACACAATCATGCACAACAAAATAAATGAAAATACAACTATGGAAGAGTTACAACTACTGGTTTATATAGGAGCACTAAATATACACACTAGGCAGAGATCAGAACAAACCAACACACAGAAGAAACCCACAAAACCAGCATGGCAACACAGGCTACAGATCAGAATAGAAAAACTGAGAAAAGACATCGGACAGCTAACACAATTTATAAGAAATGAAATATCAGACAAAAAACGAAAAAGGTTAGGTAAAATCTCACAACAAGAAGCAGTAGAGCAATTAGATGAAAAAAAGCAGAAATTACAAGCATTGGCCAAACGACTTAGAAGATACAAAAAAAGTGAAAATAGAAGGAAACAAAACCAAACATTCAACACAAACCAAAAGAGATTTTACCAAACAATAGATAACACACACATCAAAATAGACAATCCACCAAATATAACAGACATGGAACACTTCTGGAGTAACATATGGTCAAACCCGGTACAACATAACAGGCATGCACGGTGGATACAAGCAGAAACAGACACATGCAAGATGATACCACAAATGCCTGAAGTGATAATTTTGCAACATGAAGTCACCCGAGCAATTAATTCTACACACAATTGGAAAGCCCCTGGAAATGATAAAATAGCAAATTACTGGCTAAAGAAGTTCACCTCAACACATTCACATCTAACTAAATTATTTAACAGTTACATTGCAGACCCACACACATTCCCTGATACACTTGCACATGGAATAACCTATCTGAAACCTAAAGATCAAGCAGACACAGCAAACCCAGCTAAATATCGCCCCATAACATGCCTACCAACAATCTATAAAATATTAACTTCAGTCATTACCCAGAAATTAATGACACATACAGCACAGAACAAAATTATAAATGAAGAACAAAAAGGCTGCTGCAAAGGAGCACGAGGATGTAAAGAGCAACTGATAATAGATGCAGAGGTGACATATCAAGCTAAAACTAAACAAAGGTCACTACACTACGCATACATTGATTACCAAAAAGCCTTTGATAGTGTACCCCACTCATGGTTACTACAGATATTGGAAATATACAGAGTAGATCCTAAATTGATACAGTTTCTAAACATAGTAATGAAAAACTGGAAAACCACACTTAATATCCAAACAAATTCGGATAGCGTCACATCACAGCCAATACAGATTAAGCGTGAAATATACCAAGGAGACTCATTAAGTCCTTTCTGGTTCTGTCTTGCTCTGTACCCACTATCCAACATGCTAAATAATACAAATTATGGATACAATATTACTGGAACATACCCACACAAAATCACACATTTGCTATACATGGATGATCTAAAACTACTGGCAGCAACAAATCAACTACTCAACCAATTACTAAAGATAACAGAAGTATTCAGCAATGATATAAATATGGCTTTTGGAACAGACAAATGTAAGAAAAATAGCATAGTCAAGGGAAAACACACTAAACAAGAAGATTACATATTGGATGACCACAGCGACTGCATAGAAGCGATGGAAAAAACAGATGCCTATAAATATCTAGGATACAGACAAAAAATAGGAATAGATAATACAAATATTAAAGAAGAACTAAAAGAAAAATATAGACAAAGACTAACAAAAATACTGAAAACAGAAATGACAGCAAGAAACAAGACAAAAGCTATAAATACTTATGCTATACCAGTATTGACCTACTCATTTGGAGTAGTGAAATGGAGTGACACGGACCTAGAAGCACTCAATACACTTACACGATCACAATGCCACAAATATAGAATACATCACATACATTCAGCAACAGAAAGATTCACATTAAGCAGAAAGGAAGGTGGAAGGGGATTTATAGATATAAAAAACCTACATTATGGATAGGTAGACAATTTAAGAAAATTCTTTCTAGAACGAGCAGAAACTAGCAAAATTCACAAAGCAATCACTCATATAAATACATTGGCTACACCACTGCAATTTCGTAACCACTTCTACAACCCTTTAGATCACATAACATCAACAGATACAAAGAAAGTAAATTGGAAAAAGAAAACACTACATGGCAAGCACCCGTATCATCTAACACAGCCACACATAGATCGAGACGCATCCAACACATGGCTAAGAAAAGGCAATATATACAGTGAGACGGAAGGATTCATGATTGAAATACAGGATCAAGCAATAAATACCAGATATTACAGCAAGCATTTTATTAAAGATCCCAATACCACAACAGATAAATGCAGACTTTGCAAACAACAAATAGAAACAGTAGATCACATCACAAGCGGATGTACAATACTAGCAAATACAGAATACCCCAGAAGACATGACAATGTAGCAAAAATAATACATCAACAACTTGCCATAAAACATAAACTAATAAAACAACACGTTCCCAGATACAAGTACACACCACAAAATGTACTGGAGAATGATGAATACAAATTATATTGGAACAGAACGATTATAACAGATAAAACAACACCACATAACAAACCTGACATCATACTCACCAATAAAAAGAAGAAATTAATACAACTAATTGAAATATCCATACCCAACACAACAAATATACAGAAGAAAACAGGAGAAAAAATTGAAAAATACATCCAACTGCCTGAGGAAGTCAAGGACATGTGGCATCAGGCTAAAGTTGACATTATACCAATTATACTATCAACTACAGGAGTCATACCTCACAATATCCACCAGTACATCAATGCAATACAGCTACATCCAAACATATATATACAACTACAAAAATCTGTAATTATTGATACATGTTCAATGACCCGAAAGTTCCTAAATGCAATATAACATATACCGTACAGTTAAAAGGAAGTGACGCTTGATCAAGGTCCGCGTCACTGTCCATTTTTGACCAGACATAACATCTGAGAATAGAAAGAAACAATGATAGTAATAATAATAATAATAATAATGTCCCTATCATAAACAGTACTATGAGCAGTGTGCCGGACCGCGACTGGAACTCGGGACGTTTGCCTTTCGCGGGCAAGACGAGGTACTGGCGGAATTAAAGCTGTGAGGAGGGGTCGTGAGTTGTGCTTGGGTAGCTCAACTGGTAGAATTCTTGCCCGCCAGCGAAAGGAAAAGGTCCCGAGTTCGAGTCTCGGTCCGCACATAGTTTTAATCTGCCAAGAAGTTTCATATCAGCGCACACTCCGCTGCAGTTCTCTGCAGTAAGTTCTATTTAAAATGGTTTTCCACCCTGACTTCTAATAATCAAAGTTAATTGCTCGCCACAAACATGGAAAATAATCTCACCACTTGCGACTGGTTTTGTCAACATTACGGGCGGCACAAAACAGTTACTTCCACGAAATTTAACCGATCCAGGATGGTGTACAGTCCCTGCGAGATCACTTCCTACTTTTACCGAAAACAAACATTTAATAGCAGTCTGGTTATGACGTCATCCGAGACACAGCGGATGCCGACATTTGACTGACGTGGACAGATTGACAGCTCGGTGCGAAGTGTGTCATTCCAGTTATCTTAACGATCCAGGACGGTGTACAGTCCTTACGATTTCACTTCCCACTTGTACCAAAAACATGCAATTAATAGCAGCGTGGCTGTAACGTCATCAAAGACACAATGCCTGCCGGCGTTTGAGTGACGGAGACACACCGATAGCTCGGTACCAAGTGTCTCCACTGCCTCTCTGGCCGCATCTATGTATGGGCGAAGCGAAAGGCTGAACGGAACATCTGCCATCAACCGCTCGATGCCCAGGTAGTAGCATCTAAATGGCCGCTTTCTCGGACACGTTTAATTGAATAACTCCGTTGTGTATCAATTTACAATCTTCGTAAGTTTTATATGAATGGAGTCAAGTTGGTTTTAATTAGAGAAAAAGTGTCAGCTCGACTGTATTTAAACTTTGCCGGCTGAAATTTTTGAACCGAATCGAGAGCAGAACATGACCTCTGAATTACTTCTTTAAGAGACCTTGTATTGATTGTTATTTACACTAAAGTCTTTAAATTTGGTACAGATGTATTATTTCCTTAACGTAATCGAGTGCTGTAATTAAAACTTCCTATCATTAAAATAAATGATACTTAATCTATTACAAATGAGGAAAGTTTTTGTTCCAATTTTAATTTTTAGTGGCGTGTGTGTGTGTGTGTGGTTTGAGGTTTTCGGGCGCTAAACAGCGTGGTCATCAGCGCCCAAACACATAGAAACAGGAACACATGCAGTGAAGGGACGAAGACGGACAGCGAACAATGAGAACGGCTAAAAGACACAGGCCTGACGCAGTTCCAAATCCTCACATACAGAGGCAAAACAAGAGGAGAAGAAACGCACTAAAAGAGGAAAGGAAACACAAGGAAAAGAGAACAGAAATCGAAGTGAAACTAGTAGGTAATCGTGACTGGCGGACCTCTTACCTAAAGCCTGGGTGAGCCAGTCACCCAGCAGCACATTAAAATCCTCTCCCTAAAATCCGAGGCAACAAATTGGACAGGACACAAAACCGTAAGGCCTTAACCACAGTCGTTGCGTCGTCTTGCAAAATAGAGGGCAAATCCGGTGGCAAGGAAACCACCGCCCTCTGGTCAGAGAATAAAGGACAGTCTAGTAAAATGTGGCGGACCGTAATCTGGACGCCACAAGCACTGCAGATTGGGGGCTCCTCCCGCCGGAGTAAAAAACCGTGCGTTAAGGGACTGTGCCCGATGCGGAGGCGAGTGAGGAGAACCTCATCCCACCTGCATGACTGGTAGGACGTACGCCATGGCCGCGTGGTGGCCTTGACCAGACGCAGCTTATTTTCACCGACTGCCAGCCACTCCTCTTCCCATTGACGCATAACACGAAAACGCAAAAGGGAGGTAACAGCATGGAGGGGGACGGCACATTCGACAACGTGAGGGAGGGAACATGCATCTTTGGCAGCCACATCCGCCAGTTCGTTTCCCCTAATTCCCACGTGCCCCGGCACCCAGCAGAAAGAAACCTCCTTCCCCTGAATTACTTGAAAATTATTAGAGGTAGCTTAATGGAGTCACAAAGTTAATGTTTCTATAGCAAACTGAAGCTTCATACGAGTTTTCGTCTCTCTGAGTCTAATATTTAGCGCCTTAAATATTTCGTAAAAACGCCGATTGTGACGCAAATATTTCTCCGATCAAGTTGAGACTCGTAACAGTGATAGTGACATACATTTGCACGTACTGCACAGCGTTCAGCTTTCTATCTTTATTATTTTGCGCCACTTTTTTTTTCTTAAAACAATGTATTTGGCGAAAAGTATTTATCCGATCATTCTGACATTTAACAATTTTAACATTAATATACTGAAGCATATATTGATAAAGTCTGGAAAGGTTACTTCAGTTTTTTAATTTCATTCTTAGATTATGGAGCAATGCTTTGTGTGCTACGGACAGTCGGTTTAAGATAACGTGGCGCTACTAGCAGTGAACTGGGGTAAGTCCCGGCACATATAAAATAAATAAATAAAATAAAATAAAATATTAATTATGTATTATAGTGATTGGTTGTAATTAATATTTGCTTATCTGGAACGTGGACGTTTAATTATTTGGTATAAGACGCTTGACAATGGCTTTTTCGTAAGTGCAATGTTATTCGTAGTTGACCGTGAAATAAGACTCAAATAATCAGACTTCGTATTTAAATAATTTCCAAAGACTGCTGCGGTAGGTGCGGACTCAAAATCTAAATCTGAATATTAGAATAATTTGCCAGCCATGTCAATACGTCGTACAGAGGTGACTGTCTACTAAACATAAAAAGGTTTACACAGTTAGTTAAATCAGATATATTCAACGAATAAGCCTACAGTTAAATAATTCAACTTACTTTCATAAATATAAATTCTTTACAGAATCGAGTGCCTAGTAAGATTGCAACTCGCAGTGTTCTTATATAACATCAAAAATGGCGGTGTGCCAGTTAATAAAATATACGTGCTTCCAGCCTCAGCTATTCTACAAGACCTCCTCCCTCTTAATGAAACATAAGAGTGTCATAATTGTATTTTGTTTTATCAGCGGTATAGCGCTGCAGTTCTGTGCCATAGGCTTTATTTATTTGTCAGAGATTAATTATTTAATTAAGATTTCGCGTTTCCGGGGAAACTCACGCACGGCATGCAAATGTGCCTTTATACACACTCGCTCGCCTCTGTATCTCACACACGATACAGCGCTTGTTTCGCTACAAGAGCACAGGAAGAAAATGGGTTTCTCGTTCTGAGGATGATAGTTTTCTCATTAGTGAGTCCCTGCGTTCAGGAAGACCTCCGGGGTTTGATGCAGATCTTTTAAACGCACTACTCCACAACTATGAACGTTGGTGTACTCTAGAACTGGCAAATGTGATGAACTGTGATCCGTCTACCATCCTGCAACAGTTGCGTGTAATGGCGAAGGTTCGGGTGCATGGGTGCTGCATGCTCTAAGTGAAAATCACAACACTCTGTGGGTGGCCATATGTGTGGGTGCAGTACGGTCTAAGTGAAAATCGCAAAAATCAGTGGGTGGCCACATGTGCATCTCTGCTTGCTTCTTATCAATTGGCTCGTAAACAACAGCGAACTTCCCTATCCTGTATTGTTATTAGTGACGGGAAATTGTGTCTGTATGCTAACATAAGGGAAAGAAAGGAATGTTTGAGGCCAAACAAAGCAGCAACTCTGCATAAAAGACCTACGTGCAATCACTAAGGGTAATGTCATGCATTTAATGGAACAGAGACGGTGTGGTGTCATGAATTGCTTCCCCGTGGTGTGGCCATCACTGCTGAGATTTGTCAGCAATTGAGACGTCTTGCAGACGTAGTCCAAGAACAACGACTAGAAAGGCTGCGTGAATTGATGATATCCCACGATAACAGCCGCTCGCATTCTACACTCCTGGAAATGGAAAAAAGAACACATTGACACCGGTGTGTCAGACCCACCATACTTGCTCCGGACACTGCGAGAGGGCTGTACAAGCAATGATCACACGCACGGCACAGCGGACACACCAGGAACCGCGGTGTTGGCCGTCGAATGGCGCTAGCTGCGCAGCATTTGTGCACTGCCGCCGTCAGTGTCAGCCAGTTTGCCGTGGCATACGGAGCTCCATCGCAGTCTTTAACACTGGTAGCATGCCGCGACAGCGTGGACGTGAACCGTATGTGCAGTTGACGGACTTTGAGCGAGGGCGTATAGTGGGCATGCGGGAGGCCGGGTGGACGTACCGCCGAATTGCTCAACACGTGGGGCGTGAGGTCTCCACAGTACATCGATGTTGTCGCCAGTGGTCGGCGGAAGGTGCACGTGCCCGTCGACCTGGGACCGGACCGCAGCGACGCACGGATGCACGCCAAGACCCTAGGATCCTACGCAGTGCCGTAGGGGACCGCACCGCCACTTCCAAGCAAATTAGGGACACTGTTGCTCCTGGGGTATCGGCGAGGACCATTCGCAACCGTCTCCATGAAGCTGGGCTACGGTCCCGCACACCGTTAGGCCGTCTTCCATTCATGCCCCAACATCGTGCAGCCCGCCTCCAGTGGTGTCGCGACAGGCGTGAATGGAGGGACGAATGGAGACGTGTCGTCTTCAGCGATGAGAGTCGCTTCTGCCTTGGTGCCAACGATGGTCGTATGCGTGTTTGGCGCCGTGCAGGTGAGCGCCACAATCAGGACTGCATACGACCGAGGCACACAGGGCCAACACCCGACATCATGGTGTGGGGAGCGATCTCCTACACTGGCCGTACACCACTGGTGATCGTCGAGGGGACACTGAATAGTGCACGGTACATCCAAACCGTCATCGAACCCATCGTTCTACCATTCCTAGACCGGCAAGGGAACTTGCTGTTCCAACAGGACAATGCACGTCCGCATGTATCCCGTGCCACCCAACGTGCTCTAGAAGGTGTAAGTCAACTACCCTGGCCAGCAAGATCTCCGGATCTGTCCCCCATTGAGCATGTTTGGGACTGGATGAAGCGTCGTCTCACGCGGTCTGCACGTCCAGCACGAACGCTGGTCCAACTGAGGCGCCAGGTGGAAATGGCATGGCAAGCCGTTCCACAGGACTACATCTAGCATCTCTACGATCGTCTCCATGGGAGAATAGCAGCCTGCATTGCTGCGAATGGTGGATATACACTGTACTAGTGCCGACATTGTGCATGCTCTGTTGCCTGTGTCTATGTGCCTGTGGTTCTGTCAGTGTGATCATGTGATGTATCTGACCCCAGGAATGTGTCAATAAAGTTTCCCCTTCCTGGGACAATGAATTCACGGTGTTCTTATTTCAATTTCCAGGAGTGTACTTGACCGACAAAAAAAATACTGTGCAGGAGCTGGGTTGGGAATTCATACCGCACGCACCTTATTCACTTGCTGGTGGGCTCTCAGATTTTCACCTTCTCCGCTCTCTATCGAACAGCCTCCAGGGAACTTCCTTTCTGGATGAAAATGAACTATGAACATGGGCTAGTAGAAATCCATGACAGACACACATGTGATAGAAATTAATTGACGAGGCCGGCCGGTGTGGCCGTGCGGTTCTAGGCGCTTCAGTCTGGAACCGCGTGACCGCTACGGTCGCAGGTTCGAATCCTGCCTGGGGCATGGATGTGTCTGATGTCCTTAGGTTAGTTAGGTTTAAGTAGTTCTAAGTTCTAGGGGACTGATGATCACAGATGTTAAGTTCCATAGTGCTCAGAGCCAGCCATTAATTGACGAAAGTAGAAGATATAAAATTATTTAAGCAAAAATCTTTTTAATGTAGGCCTAACACATTTTTAAAACAGACTAAAACGTAAAAAGTAATATCGGTAGCCTCCTACAAATTCTTAATCCCAGATACATACTCTCTGCTTACGAATTTTTTTATAGCTATGACAACACTTGTAAAATTTAAATCTTGGGGTGTATGCGATAGATAATTGGTGCAGTAATAGTTGACATGAGTCGTTAACAAGTTTCTTCACTTCACAAAATCAGAGTAGCACTTGCACCCTACATCCTCAAGTACTTCCGTACTCCAATGGCTGTCTTCCAATACAGTTTTTACTTTCTACAGTCTACAGTACATGATGACGTAACTCACCTCCTATCCTCCTGTCCCTTGTTCTTGTCAGTGTTTTCCATGAGTTCCTTTCGTCGCCGTTTTTACGGAGCACCTCATCATTATTTATTAGACAACCATGTCTCAAACGCTTCGATTCTCTTGTGTTTCGTGTGGCGCAGCGCCGTACCTATTGACATCGCACATAACAATAGTGAACAGGCGTGCAGTATGTCACGCTCATGACAGGGGGCGTCAGATGTCCGAGTGTACATAGTTTCTGTGCGGTCTGGTAGAGATCACTAGCTGAAAAGACTGTCAGAGCTGCAGTCAAAATTCTGTTTGCTTACTTTTCTAATTGATTATTAATTACTACTGTAATTGTGCTTAGTTAAGTGAGTGCATGTAGGTGTGGACGTGAAATAATGTTTTATGTTAAATTTTTATACTATACATTGAAGTAACGGATCTCGTGAGAAATGTTCGAGAACGACGTTTGTTAAAAACTATTTCGTCAGTTTATGGTACTGGGAAAATGAGATTATGAGGTCGGTAAAGTAGCTTTGTTAAGAAGGAGTTAATTTTATATCTGTGGATTTTCAAAATTTATTTACATTAATTTACTGTTCTGCTTCAGTGACAAATTTTGATTGGTTCTGTATATATGCGCGAGATTGAGCAGGCTTGATGCTGCTTTCTGATTGGCTGTGATGTGTCTCTGCCAGTCAGAAATTAGCATATTCACGCGTGTTTTGGGAACCAGGGACTTCTTTTTTGTAGACAGATGAAAAGAGTCGGGCTCGGATCTTCCTAGTAATCAGACCTACTGATAGGTGATCCGATGAAAATTATTGTGATATTTCGGTACCAGAATGTTTGAGAAGTGCCGCAAAGTGTGGAAGAGAATTCGCTTTAATCCACGGTGTGAAATTCAAAACCTTTTATGATATTTTCAACAACTAAATTCAGCGTTCTGCATGGCGCGTTGCTTACTCGCTTACGGGAACATTTTGCTACGTGAGACTGATTATAGCAACATTTGAGAGAGCTGTTGTAAGAGAAACAATCCGTCCGTAAACTTCCGGTGAAGGTTAACTAATAAAATACCAGAAACTGGCTGCGTTTACGAGTGATGTGTCCTACTGAACTTTCCAAACTTTGTACAGCTTAGCGTAAGGCTTTGTAGTTGCTTGTGTGTGCAAGCTTACCGTGATAGCATGAAATTTTGTGAACAAAAATACTTCATTTAACTATTAATCTTTCATGTAAATAAGTTATACACAACTGCAACCAGTCACTTTTTTTCAATAATAATGCTTAATTACATGAACCGGTTGTCGAACCCTTTCAGGTTCATCTTCAGACGATTTCGGGAGGATCCGGGAAGTTACATCATTACTGGTAGTAGCATAATGCTCGGTGCTGGTTTGCGACAGTATGACCAGTATAACCAGCACCCAGCATTATGCTACTACCAGTAATGATGCAACTTCCTGGATCCTCCCGAAATCATCTGAAGATGAACCTGAAAGGGTTCGAAAACCGGTTCATGTATTAAAGCTTTATTATTGAAAAAAAGTGACTGGTTGCAGTTGTGTATAACTTATTTACATTCAATATACAGTCACGGTTCTAAAATATCCGTAATGGATAAGCATAATCTATTAATCTTTCACCGCCAAAACAATTGTTAGTGCAACTTGCTGTTACGAGGCGTACAGCTGTTTCTTCTATAGCTTTTTCTTCTGAGAACTGTATTTCAGTAAATTCAAGGAGGCGTGCGTGCGAGAAGAGATTCACCACAAGCTGAGACAACTTTATTCGCAGCAGCAGCAGCAGCGCAACGCGCCGCCGGATACGGTTTTTCATTTGCCCATGATTCTCTACCATAGTGTTGTCCTCCAAACGTATAGTCTCAGAAATTTTTTCCTCAAATTAAGGCCTACATTTGGTACCAATAGACTTCTTTTGGCCAGAAATACCCTCTTGTACTGTAGTACCCTGCTTTTTATGTTCGCCTTGCTTCGTCCCTAGTGAGTTTTTTGCTTCAACGTGGCGGGGTTCCTTAACTTCGGCTGCTTCGTGACTACCAGTTTTCATGTTAAGTTTCTCGCTATTCTCATTTATGCTACTCCTCATTATATTTGTCTCTTTTATGGTTTGCTCTCAAATCGTATTCCGTACTCTGTAGACCGTTCATTCCATTCAATGGAATATCATGTGATTTTTCTCTACGGATAAGCAACGTCATCAGCTAATCTTGCCATTGTCATCCTTACTCCCTGAATTTTAATTCCACACTTGAACCTTTCTTTCATTTCCGTCACTGCTTCTACGATGTACAGATTAAATAGTAGGAGCGAAAGTCTGCATCCCTATGTACACCCTTTTCGATCAGAGCTCTTCGTTCTCGTTCTTCGGCTCTAATTGTTCCCTTTGTTGCCTGTACGTATTGTGTATCACCTGTCTTTCCCTGTATCTTACTCCTATTTTTCTCAGAATTCCGACCATCTTACACCATATCACCCCGCAGAACGCTTTTTGTAGATCGACAGATCCTATGAGCAGATTTTAATTTTTCTTCAGTCCATTGTCGAGCGCGAAATGAAAACTTTAGTTGGCGCCAAGCACCAGCCCGCAGCCCAGTATCCACACAGCACACGGCTGGGAAAGGTGGTTGGAATACAAAACACAGAGTGAGCGTTGGCGGCCATAGGCATGGGGGCAGACGATGCGACAGGCGAGCTGCCACAGCTCTGTATAGCGAAAGTACGGCCAACTAGCCAGTGGCCACCATTTTGGTCCCACTGCGCCGATGGTGATACATCGACTTCTGCAGCATATTTAGCCGTGTATATTAAAGAAGTGAACACAACCGACTAATGCACTGCTAAAACTGATCAGTGGCTTCAAAGGGAATGTAGTGGACTGACAAGACAGCCAGTCCACAGTGACGGGTAACCGAAAAGCACGCGTTTACAAACGCAGGCTTGCTTTAGGTCTGAAACAGGATACGTAATGAATGCTATAAAGAAAAGTACGTAGCTGCTGGAATACTTAACTTTAATCCCTCATTTGTATACAGCATTCTGATGATACAAGTGAGACTCTCTCTAGAAATGGTTAATGGCGCCTTGCTAGGTCGTAGCCATGGACTTAGCTGAAGGCTATTCTAACTATCTCTCGGCAAATGAGAGAAAGACTTCGTCAGTGTAGTCGCTAGCAAAGTCGTCGTACAACTGGGGCGAGTGCTAGAACGTCTCTCTAGACCTGCCGTGTGGTGGCGCTCGGTCTGCGATCACTGACAGTGGCGACACGCGGGTCCGACATGTACTAATGGACCGCGGCCGATTTAAAGCTACCACCTAGCAAGTGTGGTGTCTGGCGGTGACACCACAGGGAACATGTCAGATATTTAGCAACAAAAAATCTCAACAAATTTAAGCTAAATGAATCGAAAAGCAGATCTCGCAGTCCTTGTTGCGGTATCAAGTTTGAAAACCTGTTTTCGTAATAAGCGCTAAATTGTTCTTATCCAATAGTCAGCAGGACAAAAGGGAACCAATATTAGTTCGCAAGTGCAAGGAGAAATCGATTGCTAATTTGAAGCTCTATATCGACTTACTACTTCTTCCTGCTGCTCGGTAATACGAGAATTCGCCCAATGTCTCTTTTGTTATATGAAATAAAAAAAAAATAAAAATGTGTGTGAAATCTTATGGGACTTAACTGCTAAGGTCATCAGTCCCTAAGCTTACACACTACTTAACCTAAATCATCCTAAGGACAAACACATACACCCATGCCCGAGGGAGGATTCGAACCTCCGCCGGGACTAGCCGCACAGTCCATGACTGCAGTGCCTTAGACCGTGCGGCTATGAAATAAAGCAATGGATTCAAATGTATATGCGTGGTTACTTAGTAAATAGAATTGTTAAACGTGCCTATATGATTACGCGTGTTTTATATATTTGTCAGATAAGGCTCAAATGGCTCTGAGCACTATGGGACTCAACTTCTAAGGTCACCAGTCCCCTAGAACTACTTAAACCTAACTAACCTAAGGACATCACACACATCCACTCCCGAGGCAGGATTCGAACCTGCGACCGTAGCGGTCGCGCGGTTCCAGACTGTAGCGCCTAGAACCGCTCGGCCACCCCGGCCAGCTTTGTGAGATATATCCCATATAATTTTGGGTGGAAATTGTTCAACGACATTAGGAGAATGATTACGAAATTACAAGAGAATACAATATTTTTAAAATGTGTTCGAATAAAACTAGGCCTGCGATAAAAAGTAGGCTGTAGGAAACAGTAACAACTGTACTCGTGTTAATATAACGTAGATTAGCGGCCAGGTTGCAACAGTAATAACAGTCTCCTGGTAACGTTAATGGTTACTAAACTGCCGGCGCGATAGCTCAGCGTGTTCGATCAGAGGGCTGGCTGCTCTTAGTAATAAAGAACTGAGTGAAGGGATCAGCAAGGAACTTAAACGGATGCCACGTCACGTCCGATACGACCAAATAGAACGAACAAAATGCAAAAAAAAAAAAAAGAAAGGTCGTAGGTTCGGTACAAGCATAATGCATTTTTTTTCTTTTTGTACATTATATTGTGCAGAACAAAGTATAATTTATTATTGTGAATATCCTAATTATAAGTTTAAACCATACTGTACATTAAAAAAAATGGTTCAAATGGCTCTGAGCACTATGGGACTTAACATCTGAGGTCATCAGTCCCCTAGAACATAGAACTACTGAAACCTAACTAACCTAAGGACATCACACACATCCATGCCCGAGGCAGGATTCGAACCTGCGACCGTAGCCGTCGCGCGGTTCCAGACTGAAGAGCCTAGAACCTCTCGGTTACACCGGCCGGCACTGTACAGTCAGTCAGGTGAAATTTTTTTTACTACTCATGATAACTTTGTACGGTACCACTCACTATTTTTCGTTTTATGTGCTAACAGTGGCAATTTCATCTTTAAAATTTCTATTTTGTAATTAATTAACCATTAAACCTTCCTATTAGCTCTTCAGACTTTTTTTTTTTTTTGCTGTTCGAGTGGATTGGATATTCTCCGTCTTGTTGCATCTCTCCCTTCGGAAGGAATTCTGTACAGTTTTCCTCCCTTTTCGACTGGAAACGAACAGCCATAAGCACAGCACTGAGGCATTATTAAAACTTCGAAGATACACATCACTTCCTATGCTTCACACGTAAAGCTTGGACCCACAATGGCTGTTAATCTCACGTGACGCGGTGTCAGGTAATCCTGAACTGCGGACAGCGGCGAACGCAGGGGAAGTAGGGTGGCCACACTTCCCTTTAAGCAGAGCTTCACGTCTGGTCTCGCCGGGGCATCCGGCTGGGCGTCACGGGCTGCCAGCAACACTGAGACGCTGGCGCAGCTCCAGGTGGACGTCCATGGACGTCTCCCGCTGCGTAGAGTACCGTGCTGCGACTTTGACGGCGGGTACTGCGTGCGCTGGCTGCGTCCTGGATTTGTGAACAGAGAGGGGGCGGCAGAACCTCCCGGGGGACTGGCCGAATCTGGTTCTGATGCCATCTGTGGAACCCCATCGGACCAATGATGATGTAAGTGTAGTGGGGCAACACGTCAGACACAACACCTTGCTCCCATCTGCGACGCCTTCGAAACCTACAAAAGAGCACTGGCTGATGTGGCAGAAACTGCGAATCAGAAGGAACGACATAAGATCTCAGCAGCGGACGCAGCAAATAAAGCAGATTCAGATGGCATCGACCATGGAGGAGCTCCGCTAGCTGGCGACATTCCATCTTTGGGCAGGGAGCGATACAACTTGTCCACCTTTGATTTGACTGCCCTTAAAAAGCGTTCGGCTTCACCATTCGACTTCGGATGAAAGGAACTGTAAGGAAATGGCGAATACTGTTGTCTCTACAAAATTGTTCAAACATCCAAGACGTGAACTGCGTCCCATTATTTGACACTATCAACTCAGGTAAGCCTTCAGTGCAGAAGATCGACATAACAGTTGACACTATGCTGACTGAGGTGGTGGACTTCATTGGAACGACGAACGAAGGGAAACTTGCTGTACGCATCCACAACCACTAGCCAGGCTGTGTTCGAATATAATTGTAGACAAGCAAAACCTATGTGCAGGCGTTGTCAAAGTCCGTCAGGACATAGCCACTCAAAGTACCGCTCTAGGGGAGTGGATTGGTACTCTGCACTCATTGTACCCTGTAAAGTCATGCATGGCCTCTATTTGTACATCCATTCCCAACCATGTACAAAGGCGCCTTGCCAACTGCTTGGTGCCAGCCGCAGTGGCCGAGTGGTTCTAGGCGCTTCAGTCCGGAACCGCTACGGTCGCAGGTTCGAATCCTGCCTCGGGCATGGATGTGTGTGATGTTCTTAGTTAGGTATAAGTAGTTCTAAGTTCTACGGGACTGATGACCTCAGAAGTTAAGTCTCATAGTGCTCAGAGCCATTTGAACCATTTGAACCAACAGCCCTATGACGCATGGCTTCCTGCTCCGGCGAGAGGACCCTCCAATGTGAGGTGCTTGCGGCGTCCAGGTCACTGTGCGCCACGTTTTATTGGATTGCGTTTTATTTTCTGACCAGCGGGTCGCGGCTGACTTGCCAGCGGACCTGCCATCTCTTTTAGGCAACACTCGGACGAATGTCGTTAAAGTTTTAAAGTTCTGTGCCCTGTCAAATGTTTTTACAAAGATTTTAGGGAGAGGATTTTAATTTGCTCACTGTGTGACAAGCTCGCCCATATTTTATGTAAGTGGCCAGCCAATAACAATTTCCTGTGACATTCTTGTTGCTATTTTTCCCCTTTCCTTAGGTTTTACTTTCTTGTGTACCATTTTCCTTCTTTTCCTGCTTTCTTTGAGTGTGTGCTTTAGTTTTCTTAGGTCTGTCCACATTCGTTCCTTTTAATGTGTGTCAGGGCGCTGATGACCTCGATGTTGAGCGCCCATAAGCCCCAACACACCACCACCACCTCCCAACCTTGACTTTGGTACAATAACTGAACAACTTCTCGCTGAAGGGTCTGAGGGAGCACCACTCTTTCGTGACCACTTTCTGTGTGCATCAGCGGGACGCCCATCCACACTGAGCAAAGCAGCAATGAAGCGTCGGGTGGCTGATCTCCTTCAGATTCCGCGGCTACCCACGACGAACACACCCGAGCACCATCTGCAGCATCGGGCCCAATGCCGTCTCCTGTGCCACACGGCTGAAATGACCGGAAAATTTTTCAATAGTGGGATTTCTTTTGAAACAATGGGATCACAGGAGTCCCCAGAGGAATTAAACTCAGCATCGGAGCTAACAGGGAGCCTCGACAGGAAGTTGGTGTTGGAATGTTTTGGGCCGATATGCCAACTCATACTGCGGCCCGCCGCTGTAACATTTGCACTGGACGTGTTGGGACAAATTGTGAGGACCTGAACGGATCTGTCAGCGGTCTGTGATTCATAACTAGAGAAAAGCAGCGGCCGTACAGATATTGATGGAAGTTTGTGACTGATAAATGATAGCCAACGCCTACTTTTCAAGTTGGCTGTAGTTGCACTGGGCCTTAGTCAAAGTCTTTGATACAATAGCAGTTGACCTGTCACTGGAGCCCAATTAGTGTGACACCACAACACCAATAGCATTAGATGAGGCATCTACTGCAAGAATGACAGGTTTGCTAGGGTTGAAGTGAATCAAACTCTGATCACTTAGTAGTGCGTCTTTCAGCCACTGTAAAGCGGTTGGGTGTCAATCCTACTTTGGACAGAACTTGAAAAAGTGCCTCTAAATTTTGTAAGTATTCTGCTGGTGTACGACAGAGAAAAGTGTATCATCTAAATATTTAGAACGAGAAGGTGCTGCTCGTGGTCTCGCGGTAGCGTTCTCGCTTCCCGAGCACGAGGTCCCGGGTTCGATTCCCGGCGGGGTCAGGGATTTTCACCTGCCTCGAGATGACTGGGTGTTTGTGTTGTCTTCATCCTTTCATCATCATCCAGAAAAGTGGCGAAATTGGACTGAGCAAAGATTGGGTAATTGTACGGGCGCTGATAACCACGCAGTTGAGCGCCCCACAAACCAAACATCATCATCATCATCACAGAGAAGGTACTTGTGACGTCAGTTGCTCAAAGTACATTTGGAAAGTATCTGGGGCGGAAGCGTTACCGAATGGTAACGGCTGCAACTGGAATAATGCCTTGTGTGTGTTGATTACAAAAATCTCATTTGACTCTACAGCAGTTGCAGGTAGGCCTTCTGGAGATAAATTTTTGAAAAGAAATGACCCCGGCCTAATTTGTCCATCAAATCCTCATGGTGGAGCAAAGGAAAATGCGAGTTGACGGTTGATTTACAGTCTGCAGAATTTCAACTCGTCCAACGGTTTAGTAAGGACCACCAGCTGGTTTTCCACTGGTTTTATGACGTCACTGTTTTGCAACCGTTGCAACTCTGCAGTGTCACATGGGCCTGGAACCTTGGGCCTTCCCTGAACTACCATGGAACAGAGAACTGTACTTGACGTATAAAGCATCAATATTGGTCAGAAATCCGGCTGAATTAATTTGTAACACCTTACCATAAACGGACAATCCGAAAAGGCCAAAGCTATCCTGCCAATAATGTTAGTATACTCGCGAGAGCACAACACATGGAATAACGCTGTTCCAGTAGCACCACGGAGCGAGGTTGGTAAATTGCACACTCCAAGCACTGGAATAGGTTCTCCATTGTATGTTGACAATGGGTTATGTAGTTAATGAAGCTGTGGGCTACCTAACCATTCGTACATAGCGCGGTTGAGCAGTGTAACGGTAGCACCCACATCGAACTGGAAATTAATACACTTGTTGAACTTGAAACGTTCCCTTAGAAAAATTATACAAGACTATGCTTAAACTGACACACAATATTTTTAGCGCAACGCAATCTGACCTTCAATAATCCCTACAAAAGAATGGCCCTGACTAACATTAACCTATTCCTTTCACAAATCACTTACCTCACAAAAATCTTCGTTACTCGAACTACTGCAATACAGCAAGCACCACTACTGCCAGCTAAATAAAAGATTCAAACTACTGAAGGCACTAACTACTGATAGGCATAGTTAGCAAATGAAAGATGTTGATAGAGAACAAACAATGTATTTACCTTAATAGTGTTGAAAAATCATAATATACATAGCATTTCATAATATCCAGTATTACAAATTTCAAAACTCCGTCATCTCTCTCCCCACATCCACTACTGCTGGCGGCTCACCTCCAACTGCGCAACGCTACGCGCTGTTCACGTCCAGCTGCCGCTGCCCAACACTACAATGGCAGACAAAAATGCAAACTAGCCACAGACTACACACAGCACAGCCATTGATTTTCATACAGAGCGCTACGTGGCATTACCAATATAAAAATCTAAACAGCCTACTTACAAACTCGCGCAACTGAACATACAACTTACTGTATTGCCGAGTGAAAAGTTCAAAGTTTGTGTCCTGGCAAGCTGACGAAACAATAGGATCGGCGGAACGTTGCGCAGCAGACGCAGCATACACTTAATTAGAATCACTCCACTACGCGGCCTCGTTTGCCACATGCGAAACACTAGGCTATGCTGCACGGGCGCTGTGCCCTATTATGTGTTTGAAAGCAGCGCGGGGAGGACTTGGGGCTTGTGCGGGCTGCCCTGCGGGCCGACTGTGTGGATTTTTTTTCCTTTATTGATTTTCAATTCCCCCCGAAGGGGGCGGGCTGGCAGCAGCTTACTACGCTGCTCTACAGCCTACAGACTTTTTTTTTTAAAAAAAGGAAGAAGAAAGAAACAAGGAAAAACAGGCGATAAAATGGTGATTTAAAGTGTAAAATGGCGTAAAAATGCGGAAAGTTAAAACAGAAAGCAAAAGGGGTTGGCAATGTTGAGAAAATACACAGGAATCAGACAAGTAACATAGTAGACACACAATTAAAAAACATGGCGACAGTCTGGTTTCTGTTCGCAAGAGATAAAAAAATCACACCCAGCGACAGTATGATGGCTGTTCGCTACACTTCCCAAAAGACACAACACGGAACACTCACTGGAAAAACACACCGTAAAACACTGCACGAAAATGGCGGCACAAATATGGCACTCCCGATCCAAAGGCAGATGGGGGGGGGGGGACCTGGAGGAGGGGGAAAAACAAGGAGGGAGGAGAGGAAAAAACGAAAAGGGGGGGAACCAAGGAGGGAGAGGACTAATAAAGGGGGAGAAGGGCAGACACGAGAGGGAATGAGAGGAGGCAGAGGAGGGAAATGTAAAAGGACTCGGGGGAGAGAAGGGGGCAAAGAGAGAGGAGGTGGGGAAGAAAGAGGATGGAAGGGGGGTAGAGGGAGCCCGAGAAAAGGACAGAGGAAAGGAGGGGGAGTGAGGATCAGAGTTGATAGGAGGGATAAATGGAGGGAGAGAGGGCATCATCCGGGAGGGGGAGTTGATGGAAGCCACCTTGGGAAAGGAGATGTAGGGTGTAGAGATGGAGGGTAGGGGGGACACAGCGGTGAAGACGTGGCAGGGGGTGGGGATCAGAGAGGAGAGGAGCAAGCAGGGGGTGAGGGGGTTCAAGACGGCGGGAGGTGTAGAGGATGCTGATATGTTCGAGGAATAAGAGCAGATGGGGGAAAGGAATGAAATCATAGAGGATCCGCGTCGGGGACGGGAGGCGTATACAGAAGGCGAGGCGGAGTGCATGACGCTCAAGGATCTGGAGGGACTTATAGAATTTGGGGGGGGGGGGGCGACTGTGTGACTGGTTCACACGTGACCTAGACGTCGGGCGACGTGAAACCTGAGTTAAGAGTGGGGAGGGGGCTGAAGTGTCTTACTCTTGACAACAGATATTGCGGGAGCTTGAAAATCATATTCTGTTATATCGACAGTGTCCTGTGACTCTGTAACTGACAATACCATAGTGAGGACAGAGTTTGGATGTATGATACGGGAATCAAACGACATAAATTACAACTTGTTACCTCTACTCTTTCTTGAGAAAAAGGCGTCTTAACAGTCGGACTGACAGACAGACAGACGGAAAAAAAAGTCATCCACATCGGTACTAAAAGAAATCCGCTGCATTTCGGCACATGATAAATCATACAAATCTAAAAGCTGTAATACTTAGAGATTACAGTTAGGCATAAGTTCAGTTTGAACGATCCCACAGATAACGTTGTGCGTTGGTAAAGCAAATCAAAGATTGCCATTTATGGGCGGAACAGTTAGAGAATGCAACAGAACTGCTAAAGAGACTGCTTACACTACGCTTTTCCGCCCTATTCTTGAATATTGCTGTGCGGTGTGGGATTCGCATCAGATACGATCGATGGAGGACATCGAAAAAGTTCAGAGAGGGGCAGCTCGTTTTCTACTACTGTGAAATAGGGGAGAGAATGCCACGGATATGATAGAAGAATTGGCCTGAGGTCATTAAAAAAAGGCATTCTTCGTGGCGGCAAGAACTTCTTATGAAATTTCCGTTACCACTTCTCAGACTGCGAAAATATTTTGTTGTCGCCCACTTAGATATGGAGGAATAATCACCTTATAAGATAAGAGAAATATCAACCTACACGGAAAGATTTACGTGTTCGTTTTTCCAGCGAGCTCTGCAAGAGTGGAACGGTAGAGAAATAGCTTGGAGGTGTTCAGTTAACTCTCTGCCAGGCACTTAATTGAGAACTGCAGAGTAGTCGTGAAGATGTAGATGTAGGTGAAGATGGAGACATAAGTGGCTTATCTTTTGGTTGCAAACACTTAAAATAATAAAGTTTTCACAGCACTAAAAGAGCATAGACCTTAATAACTGACATAAATTTCAAAATGATACCTCTGCCGGTTCCTGACGGAAAGGGGTCTCAACAGACAGATGGACAACAAAGTGATCCTGTAAGTAAGAAATAGCAGTGCCTGTGTTATTAAGAAGTGCATGTCCGAAGGAAATGACACTGCAGCGGTCAAGAACCACAGCAAGTGTATTCGCAGTCGTATTCGGGTGTATATTATGACAATGAAAATTGGTTCCGAACCGGGATTCGAACCCGAATTTCGTGATTTTCGCGAGCAGTGACCTCAACCACTTCGGCTGTCCATGCACGAATCACAGCGACACCAAAACTCCCATATGTCGTTGTCCTTCTGTCACAATCTGCACTCGTACGTTACGTATGTTCCCGTCCGGGATGGACGTGTTTATTGAGAGTCGAGGGCCTGGTATTGACGAATAAATACGAAACAGCAACGCCTGTGTTATTAAGGGGGTGACAAAAGGCAATTTTTATCCCTATTCTGCCAATGCTATTTTACCATTTGAATAGGTACACTTTTCAAAAGAACTATAGGTGATAAAACAATGAAACTTTTACTGCATATATTTAACATATATGCGTCAATGTACAAGTAAAATGAAAATAATACCTCTTATGGGTTCGAAGAAAAAGATTTTTATTCTTTCACTAGTAAAATTTAACTTTTTTTGTACATTAATTATTATAAAACAATTTCTGACTCATGGCGGTTCTCAATTTACTTGTAATAACTTATTACCATCTGCAGTGCAAATTGACCAAATTTCATGTTTCTAACCCCATTAGTTTATCAAATAATGGTACCTGAAAGTAAAAAAAATGTAGTTTTGAGAAAACTCCATTTAAAGTTTAATATTGCAATTCTAGTATAGTTACAGATGAGAATTACTTACCACTAATATTTTGCTGCATCATACTGAGCATCATCTGAATCATACTGGTCTTCTTTGCTTCTCCCGGTCCCTCTTCCTTTCTGTCTGGCATCTTTTGTGCATTTTAAATTAGCAATATCTGCTTTGCGGATTCTCTCTTTATCTATTTTCACCAAGGATTTTGCAGTATTTCCTCTAGATTTTATTTCCAATAATTCCAAAATATCCAGTTTTCTAATAACACCATCACTGAAGCATAATATAACATCATAAATACCAAATTTGAGGGTTGTAAGCTGAACAAATACAGTTTTCGGTAACCGGTTCCAAATGACAGAATTCACACATTCATTTAATTTTTGGGTTTTCCCATGAAGACTTTTCTTCGACAAGGTATCTTTGCAAAGGTTTCTAAATATGGGTTTAATTTCATTCATTACTGATGCAGGTAAAGAATGTTTTGTGGTCATATCTGGCACTTCTCCTGTACTTGCGCCAAGTGTCAGGATCATTCGGGCAAAGACCGTGCACTGCATTTTCATCTGCGGAAAGCTTATGGAAAAAGATAGCCCATACAGGTGTTTTCATGTTTTTTAAATTCCCTACATTTCTTCTTATGGCCATGGCACGATAATTCTGTAATCTGTTTCAGCATTTGCCAGGCGATCTTTACCATATGTCTTCTTACCCTCTTCCAATACTATTTATGACTTTTCTTTGAATTATCTTCTCAACCTGAACCCCATTCTCTTGTGGACATGCCCAATACACCGTAATTTAGAAATTGTGACATTAGGACAATAGGGTTGTTCTGGACATACCTTGCTGTCACCGTCCCCAGATTGCACATAGCGTCAGAAAAACCATCATATCTCACGAAAATACTGTCGAATTTATATAAAACAAGAACTGTTTCACACAGGAAACACTATGCATTTCAAATATGCTAAAATCTAAAAATCGAATTTTTGAAGCCAACTTGCTTTCCGTCTCCCATTGTTGTTGTTGTTGTGGTCTTCAGTCCTGAGACTGGTTTGATGCAGCTCTCCATGCTACTCTATCCTGTGCAAGCTTCTTCATCTCCCAGTACCTACTGCAGCCTACATCCTTCTGAATCCGCTTAGTGTATTCATCTCTCGGTCTCTATCTACGTTTTTTACCCTCCACGCTGCCGTCCAGTACTAAATTGGTGATCCCTCGATGTCTCAGAACATGTCCTACCAACCGATCCCTTCTTCTGGTCAAGTTGTGCCACAAGCTCCTCTTCTCCCCAATTCTATTCAATACCTCCTCATTAGTTACGTGATCTACCCATCTAATCTTCAGCATTCTTCTGTAGCACCACATTTCGAAAGCTTCTATTCTCTTCTTGTCGAAACTATTTATCGTCCACGTTTCACTTCCATACATGGCTACACTCCATACAAATACTTTCAGAAACGACTTCCTGACACTTAAATCTATAATCGATGTTAAAAAATTTCTCTTTTTCAGAAACGCCTTCCTTGCCATTGGCAGCCTACATTTTATATCCTCTCTACTTTGACAATAATCAGTTATTTTGCTCCCCAGATAGCAAAACCCCTTTACTACTTTAAGTGTCTCATTTCCTAATGTAATTCCCTCAGCATCACCCGACTTAATTCGACTACATTCCATAATACTTGTTTTGCTGTAGTTGATGTTCATCTTATAACTTCCTTTCAAGACACTATCCATTCCGTTCAACTGCTGTTCCAAGTCCTTTGCTGTCTCTGACAGAATTACAATGTCATCGGCGAACCTCAAAGTTGTTGTTCCTTCTCTATGGATTTTAATACCTACTCCAAATTTTTCTTTTGTTTCCATTACTGCTTGCTCAATATACGGATTGAATAACATCAGGAAGAGGCTACAACCCCGTCTCGCTCCCTTCCCAACCACTGCCTCCCTTTCATGTGCCTCGACTCTTATAACTGCTATCTGGTTTCTGTACAGATTGTAAATAGCCTTTCGCTCCCTGCATTTTACCCCTGCCACCTTCAGAATTTGAAGGAGAGTATTCCAGTCAACATTGTCAAAAGCTTTCTTTAAGTCTACAAATGCTATTTTTATTTTATTTTTTGTTTATTTATTTATTGTTCCGTGGGACCACATTAAGGAGAAGTCTCCATGGTCATGGAACAAGTCAATACATGAAATTCTAACACGATTGTAGAAACAGATAAAATGAAATATAAGAAACATATTCAGGCGACACGTCATTAGTTTAAATAAAGAAAATCAAGAATGTAACACTGGAATTTGCTTTATTTTTTAGCTCTTCCAGGAGCTCCTCGACAGAATAGAAGGAGTGAGCCATGAGTAAACTCTTCAGTTTAGACTTAAAAGAGTTTGGGCTAGTGCTAAGATTTTTGAGTTCTTGTGGTAGCTTATTGAAAATGGATGCAGCAGAATACTGCACTCCTTTCTGCACAAGAGTCAAGGAATTGCATTCCACATGCAGATTTGATTTCTGCCTAGTATTAACTGGGTGAAAGCTGCTAACTCTAGGGAATAAGCTAATATTGCTAACAGCAAACGACATTAAAGAAAATATATACTGTGAGGGCAATGTCAGAATTCCCAGACTATTGAATAGGGGTCGACAAGAGGTTCTAGAACTTACACCACACATAGCTCGAACCGCCCGTTTTTGAGCCAAAAATACCCTTTTTGAATCAGAAGAACTACCCCAAAAAATAATACCATATGACATAAGCGTATGAAAATATGCGAAGTAGACTACTTCTCGTGTTGAAATGTCACTTATTTCAAATACTGTTCTAATGGTAAATAAAGCGGCATTTAGTTTCTGAACAAGATCCTGAACATGGGCTTTCCACAACAGCTTACTATCTATCCGTACGCCTAGGAACTTGAACTGAACGTAGGTTTTCCTTTAAGGAGTACGATCTAGGCTGTTGAGGCGACCGCTCCCCTAAAGCAGGAAATCTGGGTTCGACTCTCTGTCCGGTACAGACTTCAACTATTGTCATCGCAATTTACACCCGAGGGTTGGTCTTATTCGCTACTGCGAATACATTTCCTGATCCTTTAACGGTTCCGGTTTCACAAGTTGAGGTAAATGGAAATGTCGTGTAGCTAGGGCCTCCCGTCGGGTAGACCGTTCGCCTGGTGCAGGTCATTCAATTTGACGCCACTTCGGCGACCTGCGCGTCGATGGGGATGAAATGATGATGATTAGGACAACACAACACCCAGTCCCTGAGCGGAGAAAATTTCCGACCCAGCCGGGAGTCGAACCCGGGCCCTTAGGATTGACAGTCTGTCACGCTGACCACTCAGCTACCGGGGCGGACTTAAGTTGAGGTACGCAACCATAAATACAATGTAAGTTTGTTTCAGACGGATAACTAAGGAAGCAAACCACTTTACAACGTTGTCTTTCCTTTTAAAACAGGCTGACAGAGAGAGAGAGAGAGAGAGAGAGAGAGAGAGGGTGAGAGAGAGTGTCAGGTGCGGGGAGGCGGGAGCAGAGACGACATAGAGATGTGGTGGCATAGAGACAGGAAGAGAGTGTGGAGGAGAGGTAGGGAGGGATACGGGACAGAGCGGCAGGTCCCGCGGGCTTCCGAGGTAACCTTTGTGCGCGGCGCAGTGGCCCGCGCCGGCTGATTTCCCTGTAGAGTGGAATTACTGGAAACAATAGTGATTTTTCGCCGGCGGCGCATTCAGCGCGGGGACAATGGCGACCCGGCCCGCGCACGCCGCGCTACGCCACGTCACGGCGACGCCGCCGACGCCGCCGCCGCCGACGCCGGGCCCCGGCGACGCCGCGCGGCCGCCCCGACGCCCACGCCGCGCTTTTGTGTAGGCGGCCCATTCAAGGGGGCGCCGTATTCACGCCACGTCACCGCCGCGTGTTTAAATACACCGCAGGCCCGGGTCTCGCCGGAGCGCGACGGCGGCGACAATGTGGCGCAGCCGGCATAAAGCCGACTGAATTGCCGCCGCTAAGTCCTCCGGCGTGATTGATTGCGCCGGGACCTGCCGGCGCGCGAGATCAATGGGCACGCACGGGGGTGCATCGCGGCGACAGAGCGCCGCGGAAGAGGCTGCGGCCAAACACGGGGCAATGCGGGGGCTTCCCTCACCTAGGTTCGCGGCCTCAAGTTCAGTGGAGATCACTGGAAACTTAATCTCGCAAGAGGCCTCGCGCACATTGTCATCACTAGCGTGTCGCCTGAGTGGCAGAAATGCTTACATCTACAGTTCTCTTAGGTCGTTCGCAGATGTTGCTGTAATTTACCGTCTGTAAGGTGTAACGGAACATATTAAAGGCTTTACTGTACCGAAGTATGCGATACCCTCCAAATTCAACCAGTTTAACGAGTATTTATGATTATAGAAAAGTTATTGTGTATGTTAACAATGATTGCATAACATGTCTGCATAAACAGTCAACCCATTAAATTATACTGAGTAACTGACCCACACAAAAGTTTATATCACTTGATCACTGATACAGCAAATGTCATCATGTAAAAACACTAAGTTCATCTTAAATAATTAATATGAAGTACGGAAAATAGTGGCCAACTTAGGTATTTTGGATCTCCTTAAATAAAAATCACCCAGTGAAACCTATTTGTTCACTAGGAGCGTTTTCACTCAGTATTCACGTAATCAATCCTATTTTAGACGAAAACCAATGTAATTCTTAATAATTCATGTTATTTACTTATTTATGCAAATTAGAGAAGTCAATTGACAAACTTCTAAAAAACGGCCTTTTTGTAACAAAGAATTATTCTGTCAAGTCAACAAATCTGTCTGTCATTTTAATAACATGTTAAATTATGTCACTCGATGCAAATTAATAACTTTTCTGCACAAATTATGATAACAGATGTACATGTGACTTGTAAACTATATCTCTTTTTAGTAGTTCTTTGACAATGTTATAAATACAAGCAGCAAGAACGGTCGGGGGGCAGTCGGAATGTCACTTTGGTAATGTGTGTTTGTGAGTTATTGTTTGAGGTGGATAAACAATGCAAAGAACATGTAACGGAAGTACTACTTTGTGTTGAGTCATGGTCTTTGGTGGACAGTGGAATTAAGATGGCCACCAGAGTAATAAATATTTGAAGTTTACATATTTGTTGGTTTCGCTCGTTCTTTATCATCAAAAGCACATAAAAAACACGGGACCTCATGTTTTTAACCCTAGACAACCAGATTTAGAGCCAGCATCAGCATCGAGAGACCGCAGCGATCCAGCAAGTAGCAGCGATTACCACAACACAATGCATTTTAATGGCGCCAACCTAACATCAAGTGCTAACAAGCTCCGTAAATGGGAGTGAAATAGTGCGATTATAGCAATTAGCAATATCTACGACCAGGCGACCATTACAAAGGTCATCCGAAGACCAGTATCAGTTGCAAAGAGATTTAGAAAAGATTGATGTATGGTGTGGCAGGTGGCAGTTGACGCTAAATAACGAAAAGTGTGAGGTGATCCACATGAGTTCCAAAAGAAATCCGTTGGAATTCGATTACTCGATAAATAGTACAATTCTCAAGGCTGTCAGTTCAACTAAGTACCTGGGTGTTAAAACTACGAACAACTTCAGTTGGAAAGACCACATAGATAATATTGTGGGGAAGGCGAGCCAAAGGTTGCGTTTCATTGGTACGACACTTACAAGATGCGACAAGTCCACTAAAGAGACAGCTTACACTACACTCGTTCGTCCTCTGTTAGAATATTGCTGCGCGGTGTGGAATCCTTACCAGGTGGGATTGACGGAGGACATCGAAAGGGTGCAAAAAAGGGCAGCTCGTTTTGTATTATCACGTAATAGGGGAGAGAGTGTGGCAGATATGATACGCGAGCTGGGATGGAAGTCATTAAAGCAAAGACGTTTTTCGTCGCGGCGAGATCTATTTACGAAATTTCAGTCACCAACTTTCTCTTTCGAATGCGAAAATATTTTGATGAGCTCAACCTACATAGGTAGGAATGATCATCAAAATAAAATAAGAGAAATCATAGCTCGAAAAGAAAGGTTTAGATGTTCGTTTTTCCCGCGCGCTGTTCGGGAGTGGAATGGTAGAGAGGTAGTATGATTGTGGTTCGATGAACCCTCTGCCAAGCACTTAAATGTGAATTGCAGAGTAATCGTGTAGATGTAGATGTAGATGTAAAGGGTGATCAAAATGTCAGTATAAATTTGAAAACTGAATAAGTCACGGAATAAAGTTGATAGAGAGGTTCAAATTGACACACATGCTTGGAATGCCATGGGGTTTTATTAGAGCCAAAAAAATACAAAAGTTCACAAAATGTCCGTCAGATGGCGCTTATCTGATGAGAATAGCAATAATTAACATAATAAAGTAAGGCACAGCAAAGATGATGTTCTTAACAGGAAATTCTCAATATTTCCACCATCATTCCTCAACAATAGCTGTAGTCGAGGAATAATGTTGTGAACAGCACTGTAAAGCATGTCCGGAGTTATGGTAAGGCATTGGCGTCGGATGTTGTCTTTCAGCATCCCTACAGATGTCGGTCGATCACTATACACTTGCGACTTCAGGTAACCCCAAAGCCAATAATCGCACGGACTGAGGTCTGGGGACCTGGGAGGCCAAGCATGACGAAAGTGGCGGCTGAGCACACGATCATCACGAAACGACGCGCGCAGGAGATCTTTCAGGCGTCTAGCAATTTTTTTTTGGTTCTAACAAAACCGCATGTCATTCCAAGCATGTGGGTCAATTTTTACCTCTCTGTTTACACTATTCCGTGATTTATTAAGTTTTCAACTTTATACTGACTTTTTGATCACCCGGTACTTTGCAAAAACAGACATAATGTCTGCAGGAATACCGCAATCACTTTTTATGCAATGTCCCTTATAATCCGTCTTGATTGCAAAATGGTTTATTCACATGACCGGTTTCGGTCCCTCTACAACCATCTTCACATCTGAAATGACGATATACTAATTAACTACTTCGTAAATGCAAGCCTATTTCGTCCTATCTGTTCAATATCAAATGTACCAGAACGTACCTGCAACCTGCAATTTCGGTTACAGGAGTAACCAGTCCACACTCAGCAACCTTCACATGCTGCGTCACATTAAATTGGTTGCCAAAAAAGAAAAAAAAAATAATGGTTCTAATGGCTCTGAGCACTATGGGACTTAAATTAGCGGTCGTGCGGTTCCAGACTGTAGCGCCTAGAACCGCTCGGCCACCCCGACCGGCTGCGGAATGCAGGTCATTTATATTAATTATAAAAGTCTTACCGACAGGTGGCGTCTGGTACATTTGTAACATTACACATGCACATACTGTATTAAGTACATTTTTCTAATTTGCTTTTATCTCTAAAAATAGAAGTCCAAGCCGGAGGATGAGAGATGGCGCATGGTGAAAAAGCTGGAAGATGCGTGCAGCGCCTAACGTCATTGACGGGGCCCTCCTGCACGGCCCCCTTACCCACTGCGATGGACATAAGACGACTGAACGGCTCGCGGCACAACACCGAAATAGCGGGAAACACGGAATCAGACCAGGGAGGAAAACAAGTCTACACCAGCGCCATCGGTACATAAATCGCCCTCTGTTTTCGACGATACAAAAACGATAATTTTATTATGTATTTTAATTTTGACAAGTACAGATTTTAACCTTGACAACTACAGATGTTAAATAAGTATTTTTAGAGATAAAAGCAAATTAGAAAAATCTACTTAATATAGTATGTACGTAACGTAACAAATGCACCAGACGCCACCTGTCGGTAAGAGTTTTATAATTAATATAACTGACGTGTATTCTGCCAACCAGTTTCATGTGCTGAGTGTGGACGGGTTACTTCTGTAACCGAAGTTGCAGGTACGTTGTGGTACATTTGGTGTTGATCAGATAGGACGAAATAGGCTTGCATTTGTGAAATAGTAAATTAGTATCATTGTCATTTCAGATCTGAAGATGGTTCTAGAGGAACCGAAACCGGTAATCTGAATAAATATTTTGCAGTTAAGTCGGATTATAAGTAACATTACTTAAATCTACATTTGCGCTCTACTAGCGATGGACAACCAACTGTCGATAGCTGAAAGTTGAAAGAACCTGAATAATGTTCGAATAACTCAGATGTCTATTTAACTAAGATTTGACTATTTAAGGTGGACTCAACAGAAAGTCCAGTTAAAGACATTATTTACAAAAAAATAAGCATTTCTTTAAAAAGGCACGCAGAAAGAACTAACACATGAAGACAAAGACGATCGCCGGCCTCGGTGGTCTAGCGGTTCTGGCGCTGCAGTCCGGAACCGCGGGACTGCTACGGTCGCAGGTTCGAATCCTGCCTCGGGCATGGGTGTGTGTGATGTTAGGTTAGTTAGGTTTAAGTAGTTCTAAGTTCTAGGGGACTTATGACCTAAGATGTTGAGTCCCATAGTGCTCAGAGCCATTTGAACAATTTTTTGAACAAAGACGATCTGTTTAGCATTTTTATTAATTTTATTCGTTTTAACAGTTAAGACGAAACGCATATACAAATATACGAAAATACACAGGAGAACTTCAATTTTGCATTGCAAAGAAATCAGTGATCTTTTTCTGCTCCAATTACCTCCAGCACACTTGAGGAACTGCATTTTACAGTATTTTATCACCAATGTCGAAAATACTTACGTTGTTAAAGTTTTAACGACCAACTTTTCCAAACACGACTGTCTCTTTTGAAGTCGCGGATGCAATCGTGTCTACTTTTTCTCCTGCTTATCTTCCTTTTTCACGTTCTTCTGCTTCGTCATCATATTAATTCCTTTTATTAGAGGTGTCTGTTGTTTCATCAGTCAACTGGTCGTCCCCACCTTCCACGGACATGTTGTAAAGAAAAGATACCACATATACACTTAAGAAAAGGCCAAACAATTGATCACATCAGTGCAGATGCATACCACCTTCGAACTCTTACAGGAATCTGCGAAATGCCGCGAGTAATGAGGGTATTGGTCAAGGGAAACTACATCTGTAGTGTTGGGATAGGTTGAGAACTTGGGTCTGACGGTAATCGTGGTAGAGTGTTCCGAACAGTTATAACGATCACTGTCTGTGGGTGGCGCAGCGATCAGCACATGTGCCTAGAAAGCAGGGGAACTGGGTTCGAATCTCACTTTGGCATACATTTTCAGTGCCCACTAGCATATAATGTCACTGATTCCTTTGTGTCTTGGTGTATATATTCTTATTCCCCAGAACAGACAAAATTTGAACATAAGCCAGGGCAGCACAGATTTCAACGGATGGTCAAATCAACCATGGTCATCGCTACAGCCGGCCGGGGTGGCCGAGCGGTTCTAGGCGCTACAGTCTGGAACCGCGCGACCGCTACGGTCGCAGGTTCGAATCCTGCCTCGGACATGGGTGTGTGTGATGTCCTTAGGTTAGATAGGTTTAAGTAGTTCTGAGTTCTAGGGGACTGATGACCTCAGAAATTAAGTACCATAATGCTAAGAGCCATTTGAACCATTTAAACCATTTCATCGCTACAAAAACTTTTACATTGGCCCTCTGACCAAAGCCACATATTGTGGCTGGTTGCTGTTTTACACCATTAACGTTTTTTTTTATCACATAGGATTTTTTCTCGAATTACAGAGATTTTCCCAAGCGATCAATTAACTAATTAGGCTTATCAAGGTTCGAATTAACGAAAGCCTACTGCACGGCGGAGCACATTTATGTACCAGAAATGTTGTGCCCTCTCTGTTTGGCGGAGAGTGCGCAGAACTAAATGTTGTCATTACCTTTCTGTATTGGAAAGGTATGTAAGATATGTTTGGAGCACACTTCTGTATGTCTGCGAAACATGCACACTGGAGAAGAGGGAAACGAATCGCTTGTATGCGTTTGAAATGTTTCATATGATGTGGCGGGAGGTGGGAGACGGAGGTCAGAAGGATCGGTCGAGTAAGGAACGACAATATTATGCAATGAGTCAACAAGAGAAAAATGTGTAACAAAGAACAAAGTGAAATCAAGAGATCGAATGTTGAAGCATGTTCTACGATGCGTGTTCTTGATGAAACCAGTAGTTTAGCCTGTTGGAAGGAGAGAACCGTAGAGGCCGGCATACGTACGTTATTCGGTTTTACAAAGAGTACTTTACAGAGCTGGCTCCTTACCTAGCTTGCATTTATCGTGAATCTCTCGCCCAGCACGAAGTTCCAGCGACTGAAAAAGAGCGCAAGTGACTCCATTATACACTCCTGGAAATGGAAAAAAGAACACATTGACACCGGTGTGTCAGACAGACCATACATGCTCCGGACACTGCAAGAGGGCTGTACAAGCAATGATCACACGCACGGCACAGCGGACACACCAGGAACCGCGGTGTTGGCCGTCGAATGGCGCTAGCTGCGCAGCACTTGTGCACCGCCGCCGTCAGTGTCAGCCAGTTTGCCGTGGCATACGGAGCTCCATCGCAGTCTTTAACACTGGTAGCATGCCGCGACAGCGTGGACGTGAACCGTATGTGCAGTTGACGGACTTTGAGCGAGGGCGTCTAGTGGGCATGCGGGAGGCCGGGTGGACGTACCGCCGAATTGCTCAACACGTGGGGCGTGAGGTCTCCACAGTACATCGATGTTGTCGCCAGTGGTCGGCGGAAGGTGCACGTGCCCGTCGACCTGGGACCGGACCGCAGCGACGCACGGATGCACGCCAAGACCGTAGGATCCTACGCAGTGCCGTAGGGGACCGCACCGCCACTTCCCAGCAAATTAGGGACACTGTAGCTCCTGGGGTATCGGCGAGGACCATTCGCAACCGTCTCCATGAAGCTGGGCTACGGTCCCGCACACCGTTAGGCCGTCTTCCGCTCACGCCCCAACATCGCGCAGCCCGCCTCCAGTGGTGTCGCGACAGGCGTGAATGGAGGGACGAATGGAGACGTGTCGTCTTCAGCGATGAGAGTCGCTTCTGCCTTGGTGCCAATGATGGTCGTATGCGTGTTTGGCGCCGTGCAGGTGAGCGCCACAATGAGGACTGCATACGACCGAGGCACACAGGGCCAACACCCGGCATCATGGTGTGGGGAGCGATCTCCTACACTGGCCGTACACCACTGGTGATCGTCGAGGGGACACTGAATAGTGCACGGTACATCCAAACCGTCATCGAACCCATCGTTCTACCATTCCTAGACCGGCAAGGGAACTTGCTGTTCCAACAGGACAATGCACGTCCGCATGTATCCCGTGCCACCCAACGTGCTCTAGAAGGTGTAAGTCAACTACCCTGGCCAGCAAGATCTCCGGATCTGTCCCCCATTGAGCATGTTTGGGACTGGATGAAGCGTCGTCTCACGCGGTCTGCACGTCCAGCACGAACGCTGGTCCAACTGAGGCGCCAGGTGGAAATGGCATGGCAAGCCGTTCCACAGGACTACATCCAGCATCTCTACGATCGTCTCCATGGGAGAATAGCAGCCTGCATTGCTGCGAAAGGTGGATATACACTGTACTAGTGCCGACATTGTGCATGCTCTGTTGCCTGTGTCTATGTGCCTGTGGGTCTGTCAGTGTGATCATGTGATGTATCTGACCCCAGGAATGTGTCAATAAAGTTTCCCCTTCCTGAGACAATAAATTCACGGTGTTCTTATTTCAATTTCCAGGAGTGTATAAGAAGGGTAAAAGAGCTGCAGAATCCTTGAACATTCAGTTCGAATATAAGAAACTTTTCTGAGACTGAGACGCTTATGTCCACGAATCAGCATGGTTTTAGAAAGCATCGCTGGTGCGAAACTTGGCTGCCCTTTTCTCACGTGATATACTGCGCACTATGGATGAAGGGCAACCGGCTGATTCCATATTTTTACATTTCCGGAGAGAATTTGACACGATGCCCCACTGCTGGCTGTTACGGAAGGTACGAGCGAATCGAGTAAATTAACAGATATGTGAGTGGCTTGAAGACTTGTTAAGTAATACAACCCAGTATGTTATCCTCGATGGCAATTGCTCATCAGAGACAAGGGTATTGTCAGGAGTGCCCCAGGGAAGTGTGATAGGACCTCTGTTGTACTCTGTATACATAAATGATTTGGGAGACTGGATGGGCAGCAAATCTGCGATTGTTTGTTAATCATGCTGTCGTGTACGGTAAGGCGTCGAAGTTGAGTGACTGTAGGAAGATACAAGAAGACTTGGAAAAACTTTCTAGTTGGTGTAATGAATGGCATCTAGCTCAAAATGTGGAGAAATATAAGCTAATGGTGATGGGTAAGAAGAAAAAACCTGTAGTGTTCGTATAAAGTACTACTAGCGTCCTGTTTGACACAGTAGAGTCGTTTAAATATCTGGGCATAACGTTGCAAAGCAGTATGAAATGGAACAAGCATGTGTGAAGTGTGGTAGGGAAGGCGAGCGGTCGACTTCGGTTTATTGGGAATATTTTAAGAAAGTGTGATTCACATGTAAAGGAGACCGCGTATTGGACGCTCGTGCGATCTATTCTCGAGTACTGCTCGAATGATTGGGATCCGTACCAGTTTGGATTGAGGGAGGACATCGAGGCAATTCAGAGGCGGGCTGCTAGGTTTGTTACTGGTAGGTTCGAACAACACGTAAGTGTTATGGAGATGCTTCGGGAACTCAAATGGAAATCCGTTGTGGCGTTCGCTGCGTTATTCAGTGGTTTGGTATTTAACTAATTTGTAAATGAAAATGATAATCTTATTTTATTACACTGAGTAATTACTACATAATTTTTCTCCCGGCTAAAGATTTGGTCAAGTTGCTAAAGAACTCCAAGTTAACGTCGTGTTAAAGTGTTGTCTGTAAGTTGTGTAAGTGTCACTAAATCACAGTTCATACAAAAGATTCTATACAACTATTGATTAAGATGGAAGCAGTTATCTTCAGGAAAATGATCATTAAAACCACCGAATATCAGCCGCGCACAACACTGACGTATGTTACCTGAAACAATATTCTTCGCAACTCGTGCGTAATTAATTTCGGCTCCATACATCAGCTAGAAAAGTTTGTTATAACGATCGTGCTATGAGCACTGTTTTTAAAGAACCAATCTGATTCGAATTATTTTCATTAAAATGAGTTCGGGACCACCGGTGCACATTTATTTTTACACATTTGTATTACGTTCAGCATTTATGTCTGCAGAGTTGCGTAATTTGAATTTGCCGCTGAGACAATTGTTAAGATGGCGGCAGACAATTGATAGAGACTTTCTATTGTTAGATCAAATAAGTAAGTATTTGAAATGATTATTAAATTCTATAAACTATACTTTCATATTGTACACTATTTAGCTCACGGGTCATGCGTCGGTGGGAGGATGAGTGGCTGGAACTGACTGACAATAAGCTCCGTATAGTCAAGCCCACAACGCGTGTGTGGTGTACTTCCTTTCAGCCCCATCGACGGGACGAGGTTCTCCTCACTCGGCTTCGAATAGGCCACAGCCACGTTTTATTGGATTGCGTTTTATTTTCTGACCAGCGGGTCGCGGCTGACTTGCCAGCGGACCTGCCATCTCTTTTAGGCAACACTCGGACGAATGTGGTTAAAGTTTTAAAGTTCTGTGCCCTGTCAAATGTTTTTACAAAGATTTTAGGGAGAGGATTTTAATTTGCTCACTGTGTGACAAGCTCGCCCATATTTTATGTAAGTGGCCAGCCAATAACAATTTCCTGTGACATTTTTGTTGGTATATTTCCCCTTTCCTTAGGTTTTACTTTCTTATGTAGCATTTTCCTTCTTTTCCTGCTTCCTTTGAGCGTGTGCTTTAGTTTTCTTAGGTCTGTTCACATTCGTTCCTTTTAATGTGTGTCAGGGCGCTGATGACCTCGATGTTGAGCGCCCATAAGCCCCAACACACCAACACCACCATCAAGCAGACATTTGATTTGTTTCTAAGGAAAACACAGACAAGAACGTGATACAAATCGCTATCATCAATGGCTGCGCTCCTTGTAGCGGAAAGAAATAATTAACACAGATAATGCTTACTGAGAGAGGAATTAAAGTTACAAATAATTATTCACTCATATTTATAATAATAATGAACTCTATTTTTAAGTAATAATTAACAAATAATTACAATTTCTTAACAGACCTCAGTTTGATATGCGTCTTGCGTGCTGAACCTACAAAAGCCAACCAACAAAAGGTAAAAAAAAACAAAGGAAGACAAACGCAGATCATAAAAGGAATTTACAATTATCATTGTCTTTGTATGATACACATCGATATGTCTAATTACATCATAGAATATTATATAAATAATTAATTCACTATTTTTTCATATGCCGAATAGATAATGTTTATAACTGTTACAGAATAATTTCCTCTCGTCGCACTGTAGCCAAAAATTTATCACGTGGATGTTACACCATGGAAGAAAGACGACGTTTTTTTCGAGGAACTCGACTGAGGAAATTTAGAAAAACTGTCATTTGAAGCTCACTGTCACACGATTCTACTGCCACCAACATACATTGCTCGTAACTACCACGAAAAGAAAGTAGAGCTCATACGGAGGTATATAGACAATCGTTTTTCCTACCACCTATTTGCGAGTGGAACAGGCGAAGGAATAAGTAGTAGTGGTACATGATACCCTCCGCCAGGAGACGTTCGGAGGCTTTCAAAGTAGGTCTAGACGTAGATGTAGGAACAGATGTAGATGACGCCAATTTTGTGCGAGAAGTTAGGGGACTTCTGTTATTTACCCTTACGCATATCTTAAGGACATTATGTACTGAAAGATTAGTCTACCTCACTTGCTGAGCAACATTATACTAAAACTTCCTGGCAGATTAAAACTGTGTGCCCGACTGAGACTCGAACTCGGGACCTTTGCCTTTCGCGGGCAAGTGCTCTACCATCTGAGCTACCGAAGCACGACTCGCAGGAGAGCTTCTGTAAAGTTTGGAAAGTAGGAGACGAGATGCTGGCAGAAGTAAAGCTGTGAGTACCGGGCGTGAGTCGTGCTTCGGTAGCTCAGATGGTAAAGCACTTGCCCGCGAAAGGCAAAGATCCCGAGTTCGAGTCTCGGTCGGGCACACAGTTTTAATCTGCCAGGAAGTTTCATATCAGCGCAAACTCCGCTGCAGAGTGAATATCTCATTCTGGAAACATTATATTAATTCGATAGTTCCTATTTAAAGACAGTTGTAAAAATGATTTTTATATCTTCTTTAGGTTAACAGTTTGTCACCTGAAGCGTGGCTATGAAGTCATGAAACTAGTCGTGATTAATAAGTCATTATGACGCAGCTATTGCGGTCACCATCATTTGAAATGGGGTGTTCTTATTAAGGCGAATCATCGATGCTGTGCGAAGCAACAGCAATGCTGAACTCATAAGATTAGATGACAGGCGACACGGACTGAGAACTCCGTCTTACCTACTTTCAGAATTGCGCTGCTACAGTTGGGAGAGGGGTGTCATAAAGTCTTTGTATCCTCTTCTGAGGCAGCTGCCACACAACTGTTGTAACTCCTCCTCGACATCTTGCACAGAGGTGCTGGCACACAGCTGACGTCCGCGCCGACTCCACGCATTCCATCGGGCACAGATCTGAAGATCTTAATGGCCACGGGAGTAATATAATATGAGTTCATAGAGACACATGCTATTCTTATTGAAAGATGGCACTTCTACACTACTGGCCATTAAAATTGATACACCAAGAAGAAATGCAGATGATAAACGGGTATTCGTTGGATAAATATATTATACTAGAACTGACATGAGATTACATTTTCACGGGTGCATACATCCTGAGAAATCAGTACTCAGAACAACCTCCTCTGGCCGTAATAACGGTCTCGATACGACTGGGAATTAAGTCAAACAGAGCTTGGACGGCGTGTACAGGCACAGCTGCCCGTGCAGCTTCAACACGATACCACACTTCATCAACAGTAGTGACTGGCGTATAGTTAGGAACCAGTTGCTCGGCCACCATTGACCAGACGTTTTCAATTGGTGAGAGATCTGAAGAATGTGCTGGCCAGGGCAGCAGTCGAACATTTTCTGTATCCAGAAAGGCCCGTACAGGACCAGCAACATGCGGTCACGCATTATCCTGCTGAAATGTAGGGTTTCGCAGAGATCGAATGAAGGGTAGAGGCACGGGTCGTAACACATCTGAAATGTAACGTCCACTGTTCAAAGTGGCGTCAATGCGAACAAGAGGTGACCGAGGCGTGTAACCATTGGCACCCCACACCATCACGCCGGGCGATACGCCAGTGTGGCGATGACGAATACACGCTTCCAATGTGGCTTCACCGCGATGTGGCAAAACACGGATGCGACCATCATGATGCTGCAAACAGAACCTGGATTCATTCGAAAAATGACGTTTTGCCATTCGTGCACCCAGGTTCGTCGCTGAGGACACATCGCAGGCGCTCCTGTCTGTGATACAGCGTCAAGGGTAACCGCAGCCATGGTCTCCGAGCTGATAGTCCATGCCGGTGCACACGTCGTCGAACTGTTCGTGCAGATGGTTGTTGTCTTGCAAACGTCCCCATCTGGCTGCACGAACCGTTATAGCAATGCGGATAAGATGCCTGTCATCTCGCCTTCTAGTGATACGAGGCCGTTGGGATCCAGCACCGCGTTCCGTATTTCCCTCCTGCACCCACCGATTCCATATTCTGCTAACAGCCATTGGATCTCGACCAACGCGAGCAGCAATGTCGCGATACTATAAACCGCAATCACGCCGGTCAACTGCTGTTTGTGTATGAGAAATCGGATGGAAACTTTCCTCATGTCAGCACGTTGTAGGTGCCGTCACCGGCGCGAACCTTGTGTCAATGCTCTGAAAAGCTAATCATTTGCATATTACAGCATCTTCTTCCTGTCGGTTAAATTTCTCTTCTGTAGCACGTCATCTTCGTGGTGTAGCAATTTTAATGGCCAGTAGTGTATGTACAGAAACGAACTCCGCTTGTGAGTAAGCTACTCAGTGGCTAATAAGATGCCCCGGTCGCTCAGATTTTCGGGACGTCTTACAACCAGTCACCCCCAGAACCAAGGTCCCAAAAAAATTTGTGGTAAGGACGAAGTCGCAAATTCGATGAAAAAAACCCTATTTTTTCAAATGGTCGCCATTTTGTTTCCTATGGTCCAAATAACATAAGTGAGGTACAACTCCTAAAGAATCTTATATACTTCGCTAACGTCAACTCAATTTTGATTTAAGACGAGTCGGCTGACCTGTAACATACCGCGCCTGGAGGTCTACATCGAAATTTTGTTTCGTTCCGACGGCACTTCCGCCTTTGCTCTTCGACATTTCCGGTAGAAAATATTCCAGTTTGTAGAGCAAATGTCATTAAACATTTTGACCATATTTGACATTGTTGTCTGTAATACATCCAGAGAAAAAAATTCTGTAAGAACATGCTTTTTTCGGGCCAAAGATAGTAAACCTCTCCTTAACCGCCAACGAAGCACGCCCCTCGTACTCGGGTCAACACAAGGCGACGAACCCACGGATAAACATAAGAGGCGCACATGGCCACAACACTGACCGAATCGATCGTTACTGTGTCCGTTAAGTCACTTCGTCTCTCTCTGTATACCATGCCGGTCACTGCTCAAGTCTCTCCACTCCATGGAGGTAAGAACAGAGGGAGACGCCGTGACGTCACAGCTGTGAAGCCGAGGGTAGCCATCTCAATCCGACCAAAACATTGCTGCTGTAAGCTTGTGTGCATAGGCTTGTCGCTCGCTTTTGGAAGGATTTTGCGCTATTTTGGTGACTTGTGTGGTGTTCGGATGTACGAATCGTTCTGATTGTGATGCAAAATCGAAGGGAATAACATTTCATGTGTAAGTTGTCTCGTTAAGTGTGATTTTACAACTTCATTGAGAAAGAACGTGTGCTACATCGGTACTTGTACTATAGCGTGTTTTCCTCCTGTATGATTTTAGATTTCCTAAAAATGAAAGTCGGAAAGCTCTGTGGGAGAATGCCCTGAGGAGGAAGAATTGGCGTGCGTCTAAATGGAGCACTATATGTTCTCAGCGTTTCCGAGAAGAGGACATAGACCGAACTTCCCTTTCAACATTAAGGCTCCGAGAAAATGCTGTACCATCAGTTTTCCCTACACACCCAAAACATTTGCAAAAGGTATGTTAATTCAAAGAATTAAATTCTTAGTTTTCAAGTTCACGTTTCAGTATAATACGTACGTATCGTCGATAATCGAGGTGTTGAGTAACTCACTTTGTCTTCATCATGTACCAAATTAAAAGCTAACACTACATTAACTGGCGTAAAGTATAGGCCTAAACAGGACACTGTGTAGACTTGCCATTCTATGTACCATATTTCAGTAAATATTGCTGGTAATGAACAGTGTTTCCGAGTAGTGTAACGTAACTGAAATGTCCCAGTACGTATTACAAACAAGATGTATTTATGGGGCTTTGGAGGGATGGTACAGCTAACTTAGTTTTCAGTTTCTGTTATTTAGTTTGTGATACACGTTTATTACTGAATTAATAAAATTGTATCGTTTACATTGAAGGCTAGCTATTCGTAATATTACATTAAAAACTATTTTTAATCAGAAGAAATGCGGAATTTCGCCTTTACGAGATTTTATTTTAAACAAAAACTTTGAAACAACCAATCTGATGACGTTACATGCGTATATGGTGCAATTAGCGACTGTAATACACGCAGCGCTATAGCACACTGGCAATGTTTTGGTCAGAGTGTCATGGCAGCGAGCCACGCCCCCATGGCTTCAAAACGTAGTACGGCTGGGATACGTAGCGCCATCTCCCCTTATTCTTACCTCCATGCTCCACTCACTACCGCCACGCCTCGTGCGTTCTTCTCTGGCCAAAGATAAAACTGCGAGAGCGTGATACGAGACATCGAAAGCGGCACCGATCAGAACATCCAGCTTCTCATAGCCCTATTACACGACCTCGTTAAACTTAGGTGTTGATAATGGCGTCTCTGTCGCCTTAAAGGCATCAGCTCAGCACGTCCAATCTAAAAGGTAACTGATGCTCACGACCGTTACAGCGTTTGTTTAAGGCAAATGCGATTTGCATTCTCACAATGGCGCCACTTTGATGCGACCGGTGCGAAATTG
Source organism: Schistocerca cancellata (assembly GCF_023864275.1). NCBI lineage: Eukaryota > Metazoa > Arthropoda > Insecta > Orthoptera > Acrididae > Schistocerca > Schistocerca cancellata. Next base: position 1,252,656,766 of record NC_064626.1, read on the forward strand.
GAGCAGACATCGTCTTTCAGATGCAGAAAAACGCCTACCAACTTTTGTACTTGTTGCACAACTCCTTCTTGGTACCGCGATTTTATTCCGTAAGTGTAAATAACGCTCCAGTAACATTTTGTTTGGTGTCTGGTAGTGAAGGGATGCGCCGCTAGTTGGCGCAGTCATTCGTCGATAGGTCATTACAAGGGCCTCTTCAGACGTTGACGTAACGTGTGGTGATTCTCTATCTCGGCTATGTCGTCAGCTGCGTGTCTCGGGGTCGGGTAATTGTAATACTGTGTCCCGAATTTCCTTGGCTTCGCCGTGTACTGCAACAAATGTCGTCAACGTACCTCTCGGTACGAAACGTTTACTGCGCTTTGGAATTCATTATGGTAGTATGAAATAACAATCAGTTGTTTATGTTAAAATTTTATCCTGGTTCATTAGTACAGTGAAAGAACTACGAATTTCATAAACAGGATACATTTCTCACCAGAGTCATGGGACAGATTTAGTAACACATTCAGAAACCATTATAAAAAAAAAAAACGCTATTGGAAGGTTGGTGGTCATGAACACGGAAGCACACGTGATGAAGCTTAAAAAGAGTTTAGAAATCTTAAGAGCCCACGTGGAATTCTCGCTCAGTATTTCAGATCTTCTATTACGACGGTAACCCATGCACCATGGACCTTGCCGTTGGTGGGGGGGTTCAAATGGTTCAAATGGCTCTGAGCACTATGGGACTTAACTTGTGAGGTCATCAGTCCCATAGAACTTAGAACTACTTAAACCTAACTAACCTAAGGACATCACACACATCCATGCCCGAGGCAGGATTCGAACCTGCGACCGTAGCGGTCGAACGGTTCCAGACTGTAGCGCCTAGAACCGCTCGGCCACTTCGGTCGGCGGTGGGGAGGTTTGCGTGCCTCAGCGATACAGATAGCCGTACCGTAGGTGCAACCACAATGGAGGGGTATCTGTTGAGAGGCCAGACAAATGTATGGTTCCTGAAGAGGGGCAGCAGCCTTTTCAGTAGTTGCAGGGGCAACAGTCTGGGTGATTGACTGATCTGTCCTTGCAACACTAACCAAAACGGCCTTGCTGTGCTGGTACTGCAAACGGCTAAAAGCAAGGGGAAACTACAGCCGTAATTTTTCCCGAGGGTTCAAATGGTTCAAATGGCTCTGAGCACTATGGGACTTAACTTCTGTGGTCATCAGTCCCCTAGAACTTAGAACTAATTAAATCTAACTAACCTAAGGACATCACACACATCCATGCCCGAGGCAGGATTCGAACCTGCGACCGTAGCAGCCCCGCGGTTCCGGACTGCGCGCCTAGAACCACTAGACCACCGCGGCCGGCTTTTCCCGAGGGCATGTAGCTTTACTGTATGGTTAAATGATGATTGTGTCCTCTTGGGTAAAATATTTCGGAGGTAAAATAGTCCCCCACTCGGATCTCCAGGCGGGGACTACTCAAGAGGACGTCGTTATCAGGAGAAAGAAAACCGGCGTTCTACGGATCGGAGCGTGGAATGTCAGATCCCTTAATCGAACAGGTAGGTTAGAAAATTTAAAAAGAGTAATCGATAGGTTAAAGTTAGATATAGCGGGAATTAGTGAAGTTCGGTGGCAGGAGGAACAAGACCTTTGGTCAGGTGCATACAGGGTTATAAATACAAAATCAAATAGGGGTAATGCAGGAGTAGGTTTAATAATGAATAAAAAAAATAGGAGTGCGGGTAAGCTACTACCAACAGCATAGTGAATGCATTATTGTGGCCAAGATAGACACGAAGCCCATGCCTACTACGGTAGTACAAATTTATATGACACCTAGCTCTGCAGATGATGAAGAAATTGGTGAAATGTATAATGAGATAAAAGAAATTATTCAGGTAGTGAAGAGAGACAGAATTTAATAGTCATGGGTGACTGGAATTCGAGAGTAGGAACAGGGAGAGAAGGAAACATAGTGGGTGAATATGGATTGGGGGAGAGAAATGAAAGGGGAAGCATAATTTAATCATAGCTAACACATGGTTCAAGAATCATGAAAGAAGGTCGTATACATGGAAGAATCCTGGAGATACTAGAAGGTATCAGATAGATTATATAATGGTAACACAGAGATTTAGGAACCAGGTTTTAAATTGTAAGACATTTCCAGGGGCAGATGTGGACTCTGACCACAATCTGTTGGTTATGAACTGTAGATTAAAACTGAAGAAACTGCAAAAAGGGGGGAATTTAAGGAGATGGGACCTGTATAAACTGACTAAACCAGAGGTTGTACATAGTTTCAGAGAGAGCATAAGGGAACAATTGACAGGAATGGGGGAAAGAAATACAGTAGAAGAAGAATGGGTAGCTCTGAGGGATGAAGTAGTGAAGGCAGCAGAGGATCAAGTAGGTAAAAAGACGAGGGCTAGTAGAAATCCTTGGGTAACAGAAGAAATATTAAATTTAATTGATGAAAGGAGAAAATATAAAAACGCAGTAAATGAAGCAGGCAAAAAGGAATACAAACGTCTCAAAAATGAGATCGACAGGAAGTGCAAAAAGGCTAAGCAGGGATGGCTAGAGGACAAATGTAAGGATGTAGAGGCTTATCTCACTAGGGGTAAGATAGATACTGCCTACAGGAAAATTAAAGAGACCTTTGGAGAGAAGAGAACCACTTGTATGAATATCAAGAGCTCAGATGGCAACCCAGTTCTAAGCAAAGAAGGGAAGGCAGAAAGGTGGAAGGAGTATATAGAGGGTTTATACAAGGGCGATGTACTTGAGGACAATATTATGGAAATGGAAGAGGATGTAGATGAAGACGAAATGGGAGATAAGATACTGCGTGAAGAGTTTGACAGAGCACTGAAAGACGTGGGTCGAAACAAGGCCCCGGGAGTAGACAATATTCCGTTTGAACTACTGATGGCCTCGGGAGAGCCAGTCATGACAAAACTCTACCATCTGGTGAGCACGATGTATGAGACAGGCGAAATACCCTCAGACTTCAAGAAGAATATAATAATTCAAATCCCAAAGAGAGCAGGTGTTGACAATTGTGAAAATTACGGAACTATCAGTTTAATAAGTCACAGTTGCAAAATACTAACGCGAATTCTTTTTAGACGATTGGAAAAACTGGTAGAAGCCAACCTCGGCGAAGATCAGTTTGGATTCCGCAGAAATGTTGGAACACGTGAGGAAATACTGACCCTACGACTTATCTTAGAAAATAGATTAAGGAAAGGCAAACGTACGTTTCTAGCATTTGTAGACTTAGAGAAAGCTTATGACAATGTTGACTGGAATACTCTCTTTCAAATTCTGAAGGTGGCAGGGCTAAAATACAGGGAGCGAAAGGCTATTTATAATTTGTACAGAAACCAGATGGCAGTTATAAGAGTCGAGGGGCATGAAAGGGAAGCAGTGGTTGGGAAGGGAGTGAGACAGGGTTGTAGCCTGTCCCCGATGCTATTCAATCTGTATATTGAGCGAGCAGTAATGGAAACAGGTATTAAAGTCCATGGAGAAGAAATAAAAACTTTGAGATTCGCCGATGACATTGTAATTCTGTCAGAGACAGCAAAGGACTTGGAAGAGCTGTTGAACGGAATGGACAGTGTCTTGAAAGGAGGATATAAGATGAACATCAACAAAAGCAAAACGAGGAGAATGGAATGTAGTCGAATTAAGTCGGGTGATGCTGAGGGAATTAGATGAGGAAATGAGACACTTAAAGTAGTAAAGGAGTTTTGGTATTTGGGGAGCAAAATAACTGATGATGGTCGAAGTAGAGAGGATATAAAATGTAGACTGACAATGGAAAGGAAAGCGTTTCTGAAGAAGAGAAATTTGTTAGCATCGAGTTTAGATTTAAGTGTCAGGAAGTCGTTTCTGAAAGTATTTGTATGGAATGTAGTCATGTGTGGATGTGAAACATGGACGATAAATAGTTTAGACAAGAAGAGAATACAAGCTTTCGGAATGTGGTGCTACAGAAGAATTCTGAAGATTAGATGGGTAGATGAAATAACTAATGAGGAGGTATTGAATAGAATTGGGGAGAAGAGGAGTTTGTGGCACAACTTGACCAGAAGAAGGGATCGGTTGGTAGGACATGTTCTGAGGCATCAAGGGATCACCAATTTAGTATTGGAGGGTAGCGTGGAGGGTAAAAATCGTAGAGGGAGACCAAGAGATGAATAAACTAAGCAGATTCAGAAGGATGTAGGTTGCAGTAAGTACTGGGAGGTGAAGAAGCTTGCACAGGATAGAGTAGCATAGAGAGCTGCATCAAACCAGTCTCAGGACTGAAGACAACAACAACAACAACAACATCAATGATAATGTTTTTTTCCTACTACGGTTATTTTATTTATTACTTTTTTGTTGTGTAGCTCTGGCGGCAGATGTACATATCACATTAACAAAATTCATCATTCTGTCCTTCGCGCCGGCCGGAGTGGCCGAGCGGTTCTGGGCGCTACAGTCTGGAACCGCGCGACCGCTACGGTCGCAGGTTCGAATCCTGCCTCGGACATGGATGTGTGTGAAGTCCTTAGATTAGATAGGCTTAAATAGTTCTAAGTTCTAGGGGACTGATGACCTCAGGAGTTAAGTCCCATAGTGCTCAGAGCCATTTTTTCTGTCCTTCGCTACATTTAACATTCCTGCACCCAGAAATAAATCGAGCACCTCTACGTAATAGCGCTGTATTTTGAACTGAAATGAAATAACATTGTTTAGTCTTTCAGATTTCTTGACTTGTTATTGCAGCGCTGGCGGCGTAAGAAAGAGGAAGCAAGGTTGTGAGTGAAAGTGAAGGATTTACAGATAAGGACAGAGGTAGGTATAAAACGGTGTAAGGTGTCGTTAAACGGGCCATATTAGTAATATCAGTACATCGATACAATACTTGTTTGGTGCTATTTGATATCTGTCAGATTTGTGTCTCTATTGGACCTGTAACGCTTAATATACGTTTACTGATCGGTCACACGATTCGTTTGACCCTAAGCAGTGAAAACATTTTTCTCTCACCGAAGGAGGCGGCGCAGTGGTTAGCACACTGTACTCTTAATCGGAAGAACGACGGTTTAACCCGCGATTGCTCATCCCGATTTAGGTTTTCCGTGGTTTCCCTAAATCGGTCCAGGCAACTCCGGGGTGGTTCCTTCGAAAGGGCACGGTTAAATTCCTTCCCTATCCTTGAAACAATCCGAACTTCTGCTCCGTCTCTAATGATCTTGACGTCGACGAGACATTAAACCCAAACTTCCTACTCTCTTCCTGAATTTCTCTGTCAGTGATTAATATGAGTATTCCTGTCAGTCATGAGTTTGTACGAAACGCAAACATACAAGTTGTACAACGTTGCTTCCGACGTTTTTTCCCCAACATTTGAGCCTTTACTGTAACAAATTCGTTACACATGTATAAAGTGTTTTCCATCACTGGCCACTACTTTGTCCCATCTTTCGGGCAGTGAACGAATCCCGCGTCGAAAAAATTTTTCATCTTTTGAAGCGATCCACGAATAGATCCAATTTGTGACTTCTACATGACATCGGAAGTGTTGGTAAGCCAGACCATGCACCATTGATCTAAACCGGTGATAGAGGGAGCACTGTCTGGAGAATACAACGGGTGGGGTAGGACTTCCCATTTTAACGTTTCCAAGTACGTTTTGACCTCCTATCCAACGTGGAGTCGAGCGTTGTCGTGCTGCAAAATCACTTTATCGTGCATCTCGCTGTACTGTCCCCGTTTGTCTTTTAATGCTCTGCTCAAACGCATTAATTGCATTCGATAACGAGCACCTCTAATTCGTTCACTTGGTTTTAACACCTCATAGTACACGACGCCGAGCTGGTCCCACCAGATGCCGAGCATGATCTTGGGGCCGTGAATATTCGGTTTGGCCATCGACGTGTAAGCATGGCCGGGATATCCCCATCACTTTTTCCGTTTAATCTTATCGTAATGAACCCATTTTTCGTCCCCGGTCACAATGTGATGCAGAAATCCCTTCCGTTTTTGCCTCTAAAGCAACTGCTCACAAAACACAAACGCCGTTCAACGTCTCTTGGTTTCAGCTCACAAGGGATTCAAATTGCTCCTTTCTCAATCATGTCCACAGCCTTGAGACATTTTGAAATGGTTTTCTGTGTCCATCTCACTAATTGTGCCAATTCTTCTTGAGTTTGACGCGAGTCTTCACTCAGCAATGTCTCCAGTTCTGCATCTTCGAAAACATTCTCTCTTCTACCACTATGCCGGTTGTAGGGAAGCAGCCTACTCACGACGTGTAAAATTCACATCAGTCTTTCCATTGTGTGCCAGCCAGTCCGCTGTAATTAGCCCTGACGTCATAAATGTTGCGCAATACTTTAAAAATCAAGTAATTAACCTGAAACGTTTCTAGCATGTCAGGAGTAATACTAAATCAATATGTGTTGAATATCAGTTCAATAACTTTAACCATTTTCGAAATTTGGACGTTTTTCTGTAAAAATCATTGGCGCAACAGAAAAGAGATAGAAACTTAAAAATTTGTATTTAGATTCCTTTTGCATAATAACTTAGTCGAAACAGTATTCTGGATCTCACAAATTAAAATTTTTGTTGAAATTCATGATTTTCTGGTTTTTGTCTTAGAAATTAAGGAAGCAAGATAGATTAAGTAGGCAAATAAATAAGGCTAGGATGTTTAAATTTAAGTATAAGGGAGATCCGCTATAATCATAAAGATGTGAGAAGTTTCAATTCAATAACTATAAAACTATAGCAATAGCGTATCTCCAAAGGGCAAGTTCAGAGCTCGTCTACTGCGTGTAGTGTAATTAAATTAATTCTCTCGCCCAAAATATTTGACTTAGCCACGTCAGACTTTTATTATGATTACTTACCAGTGTGCTGAATGCACATTTAAATTGAGAGCTTCATCGGCCATCAGCAAAGGAAGCGATGATTTATTCAATAACTTAAAGTGGTGCATTACTAGCCCAGCGGCTAATCGGTAGAACGGAACTGATCAGGCGTTCCCTTAGCCGTCCGCACCGCGGCTTTATATATAAGAACGCTGCGCGAGAGAAAAAGGCCCCAGTTCTCTCCAGACGCTGAATAGCACACCACCTGTGCCGGAAGTCGCGTCGCGTCGGTATCATTGCTATAAACAGCCTCGGATGCCGTAATAAGTTACTCTTACTCGGGATACGCGCAACCGTGAAATAGTTTTCGAGTGTAGTGTTAATTCTGGGATGACTTTAATGATCTATCTTCAGTTTGCGTATTTTCACGTGCCACTGCGGGACAGACATTCTACCATTATTTAGCGTGGCGTTTGATGAACATTATCATCAAATTATGGCGAACATTCACTTAAACAGTTAATTTGAACAGTTATAGTTGCATCAGCGCATTAGACTCTGAACTGCTCTGTTAGTTGGATTGTGTGGATTCTTTTTGGTCTGTGACTTTCAGAATATAGTGAACATTTTAGAGAGAATGGTTTTCGATTATGAATCCCAGACAAACTCCTAATTCCTCAGAGCTATAATCTGTAGCTATAAGTGTATTTCTCAGATGAAGTGGGCACTAGGAATTCTAATTACAGGCTTCACGTTTTTCTAATCACTTTCTGGTTGCCAATATTGTAGTTAGAGAGCCAGTGTTGAGAACGGCAAAAGACTGTATAAATAATAGGAGCATTTTAAAAACCAAATAAATTCCACTCGCCGCCCCACATATAGTGCATCGGCCGGGAAATGCATCTTTTCTACATAACATTCTACATATATTAACAATTAAATTCCACCTGCCGCCCCACCTATGGTGCATCGGCCGGGAAAAACAAAACATATAAAACCAATTAAATTCCACCCGCCGCCCCACACGGTCTACAACGCTAAAATCTCTGTTCTTGAAGCGTTGAAACCACTCACGAGACGTTCTTTCACTAATAGCGTCCTCACAATAAGCAATTGAGGTCATTCGATGAGACTCAGCCGCTGTTTTCTTCATATTGAAACAAAACAGTAACACCTCCTGCGAATGACGAGAATTAGGCTCGTAAACTGAAATTTTCAATGAAGAACAACTTCATGATGCAGACACAAATCGACTAATATTTGAGTGAGGTTATGTTGACCGAGGTCCAAGCTAACTACCTGACGTCTTACCGTTGTCGCTACCTACTGGCAAGCGGCGGAAGCAAAGTTGCACACCTTGTAGTATTTCTCAAGGTTCGTCATCTTATTACTTCCTCTGGGACAAATAAACGTAATTTAAATTTTAACATAAGTGTACATCTAAGTGAGTACTCTGCAACTGACACTTAAGTGCCTGGCAAAGAGTTTATCGAACCGTCTTCATACTATCTTTACTGTTCCACTGTTGAACAGCGCGTGGGAAATTTGAACATTTCAACCTTTATGCACGAGCTCTGATTTCTCTTATTTTATTATTATGATCATTTCTTCCTATATAGGCTGGCGTCAATGAAATATTTTCACACTCAGAGGAAAAAGTTCGTGATTGAAGCTTCCCGAAAAGATATTGCCGCAAAGAAAGACGTTTTGTTTTAATGACTACCACCCCAACTTTCTTATCATATCCGTGACAATCTCCTCTGTGGTGTCAACGTTAGACACCACGCTAGAGGTTGCGATAATCGATAGCGGTCCAGCACTTGCAACCTCTCTGGACTCGCTGGCGCTTGCAGCGCCGCTGCATGGCAGGGGCAGAGACTGGCAGATCGCACCGGCCGATTCAGCTGCAGGTCGTGAGTGAAGTCGGATTAGAATAGCCAACAGTTTGCTAGGCTCGCAGACTCTAATTCGCGCATGTATTACGCACGTAATACCAGAAGCATTCCGCACCAGTCCTGTTAATAGCCTCCTTGCTGAGGCTGGGGTTCCTCTGCTCCACATTCGCCGTCTACAACTCTTAGCCAACTATGCTGCCCACCTTCAATAAAATTCTTCAGGGTATCAGACCGCATCGTCATAATTTAAAATGTGCCAACGTTTCGGCCAGCGTTGCAGCTAGCCTTCATCAGGGCCTTCATCAGGGCCTTACGTTTAACGTAAGGCCCTGATGAAGGCTAGCTGCAACGCTGGCCGAAACGTTGGCACATTTTAAATTATGACGATGCGGTCTGATACCCTGAAGAATTTTATTGAAGATGACAACGGCCGCGGAAGCCTACGCTTACATATGCTGCCCACGTTCGTTGTTCGCCTCGTCACCCTAACTACCGTCTCCTTTTTGCCAATGCGGCAGTCCATACCCCACACCGGCGGCCTCGTTCGGGCCATACCATTGGGATCCGTGTTCGGTCACTCCTTAGAGACCTCGAGTCTTTGCCTCTTCCATCTGCTTTTCAGGTCCACCAACATACACCACCTTGGTGTATTCGTCGGCCGCAGCTTCGGCTGGATCTCTCACAATGGCAAAAGGATTCAGTTCCTCCTGCAGTCTTGCGCCGCCAATTTCTTGCTCTCCTCGACGCATCCCGCGACTTGGAGGTTATTTATACAGATGGCTCGATGGTTGATGGCTGTGTGGGGTACGCTTACGCTCATGCGGACTATGTAGACCAGCGCTCCTTGCCGGACGGCTGCAGTGTTTACACCGCAGAGCTAACAGCCATTTTTCGTGCCCTTGAGCGTATTCGTACCAGCGCTGGCGAGTCTTTTGTAATTTGCAGTGACTCTCTCAGTAGTCTACAGGCTCTTGACCAGTGCTACCCACGCCATCACATTGTTGTTGCCATCCACGAGTCCGTTCATGCTCTTGACCAGCGTGGACGTTCAGTGGTGTTCATATGGACCCCGGGACACGTTGGGATAGCGGGAAACGAACACGCCGACAAGTTAGCTAAAGAAGCCACCCGCAAACTGCCGTTGGAGATCGGCCTCCCGGCAACTGATCTCCGATCGGTGTTACGCTGTCGGGTCTTTGGGATGTGGGCAGACGAATGGCGCACTCTGTCTGTACCCAACAAGCTGCGGGGTGTAAAGGATACCACGACCGTGTGGGGTTCCTCCACGCGGGCCTCTCGCAGGGATTCTGTTATTCTCTGTAGGCTCCGCATTGGTCACTCTTATCTGACGCATGGTCATCTGCTGCGTCGAGAGGACCCCCCTCATTGTCGCTCTGGTGCAACCATGACGGTGGCCCATCTGTTGTTGGAATGTCCTCTTTTAACCGCTCTCCGGCGTACTTTTAATCTCCAGGGTGATTTATCATCTCTTTTAGGTGACGATGTCTCCATGGCAGATCGTGTTTTATGTTTTATTCGAGCAAGTGGCTTTTATAGGTCCATTTAATTTTATTACATCACCCTCTTTTGAGCTGTATCTTTTACTCAGTTTTGTGTTTTAATTCGACTCCCTCCTATTCTTTTAGGCTGGAGGTTTTAACGTGTTGCAGAGTGGCGCCGGCCGCGGTGGTCTAGCGGTTCTAGGCGCTCAGTCCGGAACCGCGCGACTGCTACGGTCGCAGGTTCGAATCCTGCCTTGGGCATGGATGTGTGTGATGTCCTTAGGTTAGTTAGGTTTAAGTAGTTCTAAGTTCTAGGGGACTGATGACCACAGCAGTTGAGTCTCATAGTGCTCAGAGCTATTTTTTTTGCAGAGTGGCTGGCTCATCCTATTATTTTCGTGATCAGCCAGCCACGATCCTCTGCTGTACAGTTTTAATTCTTTCTGCCTTTTTTCTCTTTGTTGTTTTTATTGCTGTGCTCCGTTTTCCATGTTTCTTTATTATTGACCTTGGGGATTTTCTTCCCCTGGAATTTTTATCTTGTACTTCGAATGACTAATGGATGGTTTTACTGTGCTCTGTGTGTTTATGAAACAAGGGACCGATGACCCATGCAGTTTGGTCCCTTTAATTCTCAAACCAACCAACCAGAATTGTGTTAACTTGCTTGTTGTATAATCCAGTTAATGTTTGTTAATGAGTCATTTGTATTCAAGAAAGATAGTTGTTATTAGTTATGTTCATGGAGTGCAGTAGCAGGACAATGTTAAGTAAAAGTTATTTACTAAAGTATTCCAGTACTAATTATTGTAGAATGTTCGAGATTCCTACAACCATCCCACTCGTGCTAGCCTCTGTCATACCACTGCAAATCCCAGGGGTACCGATCGAAAAGCATCCTGCATTTGTGTGAGGTCATGACGTGCTGCCATGGACCTTCATATCATCCTCTTATTTTGCTGTAATGGAAAATAACTGCCCTTCTTTAGACTTTCTCGATGTCTTGCGTCAATCCTACGTGGTAAGGATCCCATGCTGTACAGCAATACTCCAGCAGAGGAAGGACAAGCGTTGTGTAGGCGGTCTTTTTACTAGATCTGGTGCATCTTCTAAGTCTGCTGCCAATAAAACGCGGCCTTGGTTTGCGTTCCCCACAACGTTATCTATGTGACTGTTTGTAGTTTTTATTCCAAGGTATTTATTTGAATTGACAGAATTTAAATTCATGAGATTTATCTTTTAACCGAGCTTTCATGATACTAGTAACCAGTTTTCGCTCTAATATAGTATTAAACTATTGATTGCAACGTGATACCCTAAAATTCCGAGCGGTTCTAGGCGCTTCAGTCTGGAACCGCGCGACGCTACGGCCACAGGTTCGCATCCTGCCTCGGGGTTGGATGTGTGTGATGTCCTTAGGTTAGTTAGGTTTAAATAGTTCTAAGTTCTAGGGGACTGATGACCTCAGATGTTAAGTCCCATAGTGCTCAGAGCCATTTGAACCATACCCTAAAATTTTGAAAACACTTAATTTGAACATTTATACGAAAATGCTGATTGAAACATTTAAACATTGAAAATTATTTTATAATATTTTGCTGTTATTTGCTGATTACAACCGTACGTTTTGCTTAATCAAAAATTAATACCAAGAACCAAATTAAAAAGTAAATTAATCTTGTTACATAAAGGCTAGACAAAATAGAAAGTTACAGGATTTAATTGTCACCTATCAATTTAGAACATTCTTATAATCTCACTTGTAAGTGACCCTTTTATTTAATCAAAACAAGCATTTTTTCGAAGTAATTGCCTCCAAAATTCAGGTTCTCTAGAAGGTACTAATCCAAAAATGCAGTTATTTAAAACACTTACTGTCACTTGAATGAAGATCCCAGGCTCGACTCCCGGTACGGCACTGTAACGTTTCACTTATTGTCACTGTTTAGGTCTCCTATTTTTTTTGTACAAAAAAATGTACACTTTTGTTTGAGTCTGTGTTACAGTTACATAACTAATGTGAATAAAAAACTGAAACGTTAAGAGGAAATTCTGACTCCAAAACATTACTTGCAAATATAAATAAGAACCACGCCAGCTTCAATTTGTGTTGTTTAGTTCTTTGTGGGCATTCCTTCGCAGATCTATTAAGCTCTTTGTACTATGAAGCTACCTCAGCAGCATTGTGTGTCAAAAATTGTATTATCTCATCAGAATTTATATCCTGCTATAGTTCGACCTCTGCGTTGAAATGGAAACGATTTCGAGAAATTATATGAAGGTATTTGGCTGAAAGAATAAAGAATAAACAAATAAAAAAAAACTGAACAACCCCTGTGTCATTCACACATGGAAAAATGGTGCAAATGGCTCTGAGCACTATGGGACTTAACATCTGAGGTCATCAGTCGCCTAGAACTTAGAGCTAGTTAAAAGTAACTAACCTAAGGACATCACACACATCCATGCCTGAGACAGGATTCGAACCTGCGACCGTAGCAGTCGCTCGGTTCCGGACAGAAGAACCTAGACCCGCTCGGCCACCGCGGCCGGGACACATGGAAAGAGCCGCGACCTGCTAGACAACGAAGCCTATCTTCAAGTAAAGATGAGTATTAATTGATATCTGCTATTTTAACACTTGCCTTACGTACTGAAAACATCAGGTGTCAAATTAATTTTGAACAAGAAGGAGGGCACTGTTATAAACTAAAATTTATGAATAAGCATTAATAAACGTAAACTTGGTCCGCAGTATGCTGTAATGCGATGTTTATTTAATCGTGCGATCAGCTAATTTCGACTAAGCGCCATCGTCAAGCACATTTGAAACATCTGTAGAGTAAAGTTCAGAATACGATCTTAAAAGGTGTCACTGTAGGTCCTTTCGTAAAATGACGGAATATGTTTTTGCTTGTAGTTAAGAGTGTTTGAAACTGACATGAAATATAGATGTTACAAATGTGCCTAATAATGACAGCTAGTCGAAATTAGGTGATCACATGATTAAATAAACATCGCATTACAGTCTACTATGGACAATGTTTACGTACGTTAAGCATCTGGAGGCTGTGGATCTCCACAAGTACCAAATTTTAGTAAGAATTACTGTCAAACTTTTCGCATATTCGAATGCTAATGAAAGGAGGAAAGTGTTTCCCAGTCGTACGAAATATTAACCACCCTTGGTCGAAAATAATTGCAACACGGCGGTCATACTACATCTGCTATCTACCACTCAGCGGTATTGCCAGGCCATTCCATTATACAGCCGTGTATTGGAGTGACACTGCAGCAGTTCTGACGGCAACACTATTGCAGTCACACATTGCCGTAAAATACATCTCTTGTAAACGCACCTTTGCGTTAGTCTTTTTCCATTCTCGCGTAACTAAGACGGCAGTTCGCAACTCTTGCAGGGTCTTGTTTAACTCCGAATTAAAGCGTATCAGTTGTGCAGTTACTACTGAAACTGATATTCAGGAGATTGGGTCGACTGAAAGATTTTGCGCGGAACATTACGCCGCCCAATTATCTCGGTTAAGCCGCACGAGCGCCTCCTCTGGCCGGAATAATGCGCCATAATTGCGGGCGCGCGAGATATCGGAGCGCGGTGCCCCCGTGTCTGCAGGGACGCTATAAAGCCGGGACCTCGCCGTAAACGTCGCCGGAGGTAATATGGCGGCCGACAGCCGGAGATTCATGTCCTCATAAAAGCGCGCCGCAATTAGCCGTCCCCGGCCACCGGCCACTGGTAGCTCGCCTTCCGCGCTCCGTCTTGTTCCAGGGGAACGTCCTCTTGTGGCGAACAGTTTCTTCGAAATCTCTTCGGTTCATAACTTCCCTTCGGACTCGTGACAGCATGTTGGACACGAAACCCTTTCAGGCACCAAGTTTTCTCTGCATTAGAAAACAACTGTTTGCTTAAAGGGGGTATAATGTCAAACGGGCCGATTTGGAACAGGAGAGCCACCACAGGACGTTTTAATTTCCACTGTCTTCTTCTTTTCTTTCTTCCGCTTACGCCATAGTCCCGCAGCGATCACAGGGTCGGCGTGGTTACAACGGATTTGGCAGTGTTAGTGGTAGGGATGGCCGGATGCCCTTCCTGCCGCCACCTCGTACCCCCCTGGACGGAATTAGTGTACCCCAGCTGTCTGCGTCTAGTGTAAACCGTGAAATAGTGCGGACGTGTTTCAAATGTCTGCGACGCGCGTAACTGAGGCGGAACGTGGGGATCAGCCCGGTATTCACATAGCGCGATGTGGAAAACCGCCTAAAAACCACATCCAGGCTGGCCGGCACACAGGCCCTCGTCGTTAATTCTCCAGGCGGATTCAATCCGGGGTCGCCGCGCCGACCCGAGTCCAGGAAGCAGCGCGTTAGCGCGCTCGGCTACCCCAGCGGGTTTAATTTCCACTGTCTATACTTTTACAAATAAATTCATAAAACTGTATCAGAATGACTAGGAAGGATTCAGGATTCAAAAAAATGGCTCTGAGCACTATGGGACTTAACTTCGGAGGTCATCAGTCCCCTAGAACTTAGAACTACTTAAACCTAACTAACCTAAGGACATCACACACATCCATGCCCGAGGCAGGATTCGAACCTGCGACCGTAGCGGTCACGCGGTTCCAGACTGAAGCGCCTAGAAACACACGGCCACACCGGCCGGCTTCAGGATTCACACTCATAGCAGTGGAAGTGCAGAAACGTAACAAAATAATTTTTTTCACATGTGAAATTTCATCATTTTTTTTACTTACTATTGGCTGCATTTGATGATATAGGTACACTTTTCTTCATAAGTAAGAGAGAGTCAACAATGAATTTTGCACAGCAGACAAACCACACTTACAGGTGTATGATACTATAGAATTTTTCAAATCTATTAAAAACTGTGGTAAAAATTGAGATAATTAACTGTAAAATTTGAGTTTTTTTATAAACATGAAGTTTAAAATGTAACAGCTCATTCATTTTTTCATAAATTAAATAAACTCTAAAATTTCATACACCTGTAAGTATGATTTGTGTGATGTGGAAAATTCATCGAAGAACCTCTCTTACTTATGATGAAAAATGTACCTACAACAACTAATACAGCCGATAGTGTTGTTGTGGTCTTCAGTCCTCAGACTGGTTTGATGTAGCTCTCCGTGCTACTCTATCCTGTGCAAGCTGCTTCATCTCCCAGTACCTACTGCAACCTACATCCTTCTGAATCTGCTTAGTGTATTCATCTCTTGGTCTCCCCCTACGATTTTTACCCTCCACGCTGCCCTCCAATACTAAATTGGTGATCCCTCGATGTCTCAGAACATGTCCTACCAACCGATCCCTTCTTCTAGTCAAGTTGTGCCACAAGCTACTCTTCTCCCCAATTCTATTCAATACCTCCTCATTAGTTATGTGATCTACCCATCTAATCTTCAGCGTTCTTCTGTAGCACGACATTTCGAAAGCTTCTACTCTCTTCTTGTCCAAACTATTTACCGTCCATGTTTCACTTCCATACATGGCTGCACTCCATACAAATACTTTCAGAAATGACTTCCTGACACTTAAATCTATACTCGATGTTAATAAATTTCTCTTCTTCAGAAACGCTTTCCTTGCCATTTCCAGTCTACATTTTATATCCTCTCTACTTCGGCCATCATCAGTTATTTTGCTCCCCAAATAGCAAAACTTTACTACTTTAAGTGTCTCATTTCCTAATCTAATACCCTCAACATCACCCGACTTAATTCGACTACATTCCATTATCCTCGTTTTGCTTTTGTTGATGTTCATCTTATATCCTCCCTTCAAGACACCATCCATTCCGTTCAACTGCTCTTCCAAGTCCTTTGCTGTCTCTGACAGAATTACAATGTCATCGGCGAACCTCAAAGTTTTTATTTCTTCTCCATGGATTTTAATACCTACTCCGAAATTTTCTTTTGTTTCCTTTACTGCTTGCTCAATATACAGATTGAATAACATCGGGGAGAGGCTACAACCCTGTCTTACTCCCTTCCCAACCACTGCTTCCCTTTCATGTCCCTCGACTCTTATAACTGCCATCTGGTTTCTGTACAAATTGTGAATAGCCGTTCGCTCCCTGTATTTTACGCCTGCCACCTTTAGAATTTGAAAGGGAGTATTCCAGTCAACATTGTCAAATGCTTTCTCTAAGTCTACAAATGATAGAAACGTAGGTTTGCCTTTCCTTAATCTTTCTTCTAAGATAAGTCGTAAGGTCAGTATTGCCTCACGTGTTCCAGTATTTCTACGGAATCCAAACTGATCTGTTGGTACTGGAAATAATAATGACACAAAATCGTGGCGATCCCCATTGTTAAAAATGAGGCTTTACCTACCCGTATTTAAAATGCCTAAAAAACCTAGCGCTGAAATTCGTATAAATTGACTCGGGCGAAGCGCCGCAATAAGGTCTCTAAGTAAAGAATCTTCTGGGAAAATTAATTTACCAGTATAAAAATTATAACTGAGCTTCTGGAATACGCGTCTGACGGCGCTCACTCAGTAATGCTCCGCCGTTACGGGAGCCGCTAATGAAACAAAAGAACACCATATATCAAAACAAAAAGTAAATATTTGTCTCAGCTTCACGCAGCAGTATGAAAGAACAGCAGACTGCGCAAAAATACTGAAAATATAAAGAAAATACTTTCATTTCAATTCACTGTCTAAAGTTAAAATATTTTTTACTGCATTAAAAACACAGTATATATTCTTCGAATAATATTACAGGTGCTGCGTCTCACAGAAATAACTGCCTAACAGTATTTAAAAAATATTAACGATAACTGCAGTCACTGGGCAATTGAATATCGATCAGTCCATCATTTATACAACGACTGAACTTGCAGTGTGCAGTTTTGTGTTACTTTTTGCGAACAACGTATAGCCGTGAACGCTATGCCTCTTGTACCACTGTTCTGCGCCTACACGACAAACACGTGTTTCCTGGGTAATGCATTCATCGGAAAGCAAAGCTGGGCGGGGATTCCGGCTTCTTAGCGGTGAACATGAAACAAGAGTTTTCCAGAACCCATACATAGAGTCTAAAAAAAAAAAAAAAATGAGAACAACGGGGGCATTATCCGAGTGGGACGGAAATCGGTACATGTGATGTATCATTTCAGGAAAATAGGATGCTTTATTCAAGAGAAAGAGCTTCTCAACCTGAGCAAGTCAGTAGTGCGTTGTTCCATCTGTGGCCTTTAGCAAGCAATAATTTGTCTTGACATTGATTGATAGAGCTACCGGGCGTCCTCGTGAAGGATGTCGTGGCAAATTCTGTCCAATTGGCGCGTTAGATCGTCAAAATCCCAAGATGGTTTCAGTACCATGCCCATAACACTCGAAACGTTCTCATTTGAGGAGAACTCTGACGACCGTGCGGGCCAAGGTAGGGTCTGACAAACTCAAAGACAAGCAGTAGATAGTCTCGCTGCTTGAGGGCGGTCATTACCTTGCTGAAACATAAGCCCAGGAAGGCTTCTACATTTTCAGCGACATCTATATGCATACTACGCTAACCATCTTACGGTGCGTGGCGGAGGGTACCATGTACAACTACAGGTCATTTCCTTTCCTGTTCCACTGGCAAACAGAGCGAGGGAAAAACAACGATCTATATGTCTCCCTATGAGCCATAATTTCTAGTAACTTATCTTAGGTATGGGAGCGGCTAGCTCATAACTTTGGAAGTTAATCTTACCAGCTATAACAAGAAGCAGTGTACAACGTCATCTAAAGAATAATTACATAATACAGTGATGCCGACAAGATTTTAAAAATCAAGTTACACCTTTCCTGGGGCCACTTAGGGGCTTATAGACACTGTAATTGGGGTATCCACCAAATGGCAGAAGGCCATTTAAACTGTACAACTATAGCCCGAAGGCCTCATCAACGTGGAGTACGAAAGTATGAAAATACAAGCACGCACATACACATGACCCACACGCGCATATCTTTAGGCTGAGCGCTCACGACTTTAGTTACAGGCCAAATTCAATAACTCGCCCAAGGAAGGGCCATGAGGTCTACGACAAACATAAATTACACTCAGTAGTATCAGATAATCAATAATTACAAACCACGCTTTCAAGTACAAGATTAAAATAGCATACAAAAATCCAGATTGAGACACACAACCCCAGAGGGGTCACCGAAAGAGATGAACAAACTGGATTCCTGGCCAGCTTACTCCGGTCGGTTTTAACAATCTTTAAGTACAGTTCTTTCTGAACAGTCTCCATAGATAGTTTCAAACAAAGGCCAAAGACGCCAGTAGCTTTGGGACCCCATGTAGGCACCTTATGATACTGCCCTGCTGCTCGTGTTTGGTGACAAATTGTTCAACACAACTGACTGATGCACGTCGTAGCCAAGCTGTTCATAACGAGAGGCTCTCGTTGCCCACTAAACTCACCGGTAGCAAAGGTCAGCGCTGCAAGAAAACGCTGGCCCCCATATCGCAACGGCCAACGGTGTTAACTAACTGCAGTCGCCAGGACGCTGAGTACTCAGGCACACCCGTCCAGCTGCGTGGAAGGCACGCCGCTCACCACTACGCACCCCTCAAAGGGAACACAGAACACAGCAAAGATGATACGTCGAGCACCAGAGTCGATGGAACGCGCGCACAACTGGCGCCAGTAGGATCACGCGCGGGTCCTTACGGAAGCCGCCTCGGCACAATGATTTCCCGCTGTTTATAAAATTCATTTGTCAGTACTGAGACAGTGGTCAGACGAAAAGCGATTTGTCTTTTTCAAGTCAAGATTAAACATTGTAACTTTCAAGGATTTGCTGAATGTGGACAGCTATTGCCGAAAGTTACTTGACTTGTAACTCTGTGTGTCGTTTAAGAGCAGAGCGTTTGTAGCACAACTCTGTGTCACATGTTCCCATCATACATAGAACAAAATTCTTCTGATTTTTTTAAAACTTGCATTTTGTGAAAGGTTATTTATTTGGAAATTTGTAATCAATGATAATTTTTATGTTGTTATAACACAGGCTGTATTCCGTCGTCCGGTTGTAGCAAAAGTGTTATTTAGACGACATCTGTTTCGCTTTATTTCAAACCATCTTTTGTGACCACGGAAACAATTTGGTTTTTCTCACTAATATCTTTGTCATGATCGTGGACAGTTATCATGTTTCACATTACTACTATTAAACAGTTTTTTTTTTTTTTTTTTGGTCATCAGTCTACCGAAATGCAATGTCGTGTGACGAGGGCCTCCCAACGGGTAGACCGTTCGTCTGGTGCAAGTCTTTCGATGTGACGCCACTTCGGCGACTTGCGCGTCGATGGGGATGAAATGATGATGATTAGGACAACACAACACCCAGTCCCTGAGCGGAGAAAATCTCCGACCCAGCCGGGAATCGAACCAGAGCCCTTTGGATTGACAGTCTGTCGCGCTGACCACTCAGCTACCGGGGGCGGATATCAGTCTACTGACTGGTTTGATGTGGCCCGCCACGAATTCCTTTCCTGTGCTAACCTCTTCATCTCAGAGTAGCACTTGCAACCTACGTCCTCAATTATTTGCTAGACGTATTCCAATCTCTGTATTCCTCTACAGTTTTTGCCCTCTACAGCTCCCTCTAGTACCATGGAAGTCATTCCCTCACGTCTTACCAGATGTCCTATCATCCTGTCCCTTCTCCTTATCAGTGTTTTCCACATATTCCTTTCCTCTCCGATTCGGAGTAGAACCTCCTCATTCCTTACCTTATCAGTCCACCTAATTTTCAACATTCGTCTATAGCACCACATCTCAAATGCTTCGATTCTCTTCTGTTCCGGTTTTCCCACAGTCCATGTTTCACTACCATACATTGCTGTACTCCAGACGTACATCCTCAGAAATCAGTCCACCTAATTTTCAACATTCGTCTATAGCACCACATCTCAAATGCTTCGATTCTCTTCTGTTCCGGTTTTCCCACAGTCCATGTTTCACTACCATACATTGCTGTACTCCAGACGTACATCCTCAGAAATTTCTTCCTCAAATTAAGGCCGGTATTTGATATTAGTAGACTTCTCTTGGCCAGAAATGCCTTTTTGCCATAGCAAGTCTGCTTTTGATGTCTTCCTTGCTCCGTCCGTCATTGGTTATTTTACTGCCTAGGTAGCAGAATTCCTTAACTTCATTGACTTCGTGACCATCAATCCTGATGTTAAGTTTCTCGCTGTTCTCATTTCTACTGCTTCTCATCACCTTCGTCCTTCTCCGATTTACTCTCAAACCATACTGTGTACTCATTAGACTGTTCATTCCGTTCAGCAGATCATTTAATTCTTCTTCACTTTCACTCAGGATAGCACAGTCATCAGCGAATCGTATCATTAATATCCTTTCACCTTGTATTTTAATCCAACTCCTGAACCTTTCTTTTATTTCCATCATTGCTTCCTCGATGTACAGATTGAAGAGTAGGGGCGAAAGGCTACAGCCTTATCTTACACCCTTCTTAATACGAGCACTTCGTTCTTGATCGTCCACTCTTATCATTCCCTCTTTGTTGTTGTACATATTGTATATGAACCGTCTCTCCCTATAGCTTAGCCCTACCTTTTTCAGAATCTCGAACAGCTTGCACCATTTTATATTGTCGAACGCTTTTTCCAGGTCGACAAATCATATGAAAGTATCTTGATTTTTCTTTAGCCTTGCTTCCATTATTAGCCGTAACGTCAGAATAGCCTCTCTCGTCCCTTTATTTTTCCTAAAGCCAAACTGATTGTCATCTAGCGCATTCTCAATTTTCTTTTCCATTCTTCTGTATATTATTCTTGTAAGCAGCTTCGATGCATGAGCTGTTAAGCTGATTGTGCGATAATTCTCGCACTTGTCAGCTCTTGCCGTCTTCGGAATTGTGTGGATGATGCTTTTCCGAAAGTCAGATGGTATATCGCCAGACTCATATATTCTACACACCAACGTGAATAGTCGTTTTGTTGCCACTTCCCCAATGATTTTAGAAATTCTGATGGAATGTTATCTATCCCTTCTGTCTTATTTGACCGTACGTCCTAAAAAGCTCTTTTAAATTCCGATTCTAATACTGGATCCCCTATCTCTTCTAAATCGACTCCTGTTTCTTCTTCTATCACATCAGACAAATCTTCACCCTCCTAGAGGCTTTCAATGTATTCTTTCCACCTATCTGCTCTCTCCTCTGCATTTAACAGTGGAATTCCCGTTGCACTCTTAATGTTACCACCGTTGCTTTTAATGTCACCTAAGGTTGTTTTGACTTTCCTGTATGCTGAGTCTGTCCTTCCAACAATCATATCTTTTTCGATGTCTTCACATTTTTCCTGCAGCCATTTCGTCTTAGTTCCCCTGCACTTCCTATTTATTTCATTCCTCAGCGACTTGTATTTCTGTATTCCTGATTTTCCCGGAACATGTTTGTACTTTCTCCTTTCATCAATCAACTGAAGTATTTCTTCTGTTACCCATGGTTTCTTCGCAGCTACCTTCTTTGTACCTATGTTTACTTCCCAACATCTGTGATGGCTCTTTTTAGAGATGTCCATTCCTCTTCAACTGTACTGCCTACTGCGCTATTCCTTATTGCTGTATCTATAGTGTTAGAGACCTTCAAACGTATCTCGTCATTCCTTAGTACTTCCGTATCCCACTTCTTTGCGTATTGATTCTTCCTGACTAATGTCTTGAACTTCAGCCTACTCTTCATCACTACTATATTGTGATCTGAGTCTATATCTGCTCCTGGATAGGCCTTACAATCCAGGATCTGATTTCGGAATCTCTGTCTGACCATGATGTAATCTAATTGAAATCTTCCCGTATCTACCGGCCTTTTCCAAGTATACCTCCTCCTCTTGTGATTCTTGAACAGGGTATTCGCTATTACTAGCTGAAACTTGTTACAGAAATCAATTAGTCTTTGTCCTCTTAATTCCTTGTCTCAAGCCCATATTCTCCTGTAAACTTTTCTTCTACTCCTTCCCCTACAACTGCATTCCAGTCGCCCATGACTATTAGAGTTTCGTCCCCCTTTACATACTGCATTACCCTTTCAATATCCTCATACACTTCCTCTATCTGTTCATCTTGAGCTTGCGACGTCGGCATGTATACCTGAACTAACGTTGTCGGTGTTGGTCTGCTGTCGATTCTGATTAGAACAACCCGGTCACTGAACTGTTCACAGTAATACACCCGATGCCCTACCTTCCTATTCATAACGAATCCTACACCTGTTATACCATTTTCTGCTGCTGTTGATATTACCCGATACTCATCTGACCAGAAATCCTTGTCTTCCTTCCACTTCACTTCACTGACCCCTACTATATCTAGATTGAGCCTTTGCATTTCCCTTTTCAGATTTTCTAGTTTCCCTACCACGTTCAAGCTTCTGACATTCCACGCCCCGACTCGTAGAACGTTATCCTTTCGTAGATTATTCAATCTTTTTCTCATGGTAACCTCCCCCTTGGCAGTCCCCTCCCGGAGATCCGAATGGGGGACTATTCCGGAATCTTTTGCCAATGGAGAGATCATCATGAACTTCTTCAATTACAGGCCACATGTCCTGTGGATACACGTTACGTGTCTTTAATGCAGTGGTTTCCATTGCCTTCTGCATCCTCATGTCGTTGATCATTGCTGATTCTTCCGCCTTTAGGGGCAATTTCCCACCCCTAGGACAAGAGAGTGCCCTGAATCTCTATCCGCTCCTCCGCCATCTTTGACTAGGCCATTGGCAGAATGAGGCTGACTTCTTATGTCGGAAGTCTTCGGCCGCCAATGCTGATTATTTATCAAAATTTAGACAGTGGCGGGGATCGAACCCGAGACCGAAGACGTTTTTTATTATGAATCAAAGACGCTACCCCTAGACCACGGGTACCAGTAAACTGTATTAAATTGCAATAATTACTATTGTTTGCAACCTTCTTCATTGCTAATGTTCTTCTACACATAGATTCTATATTCGTAGAAAATTGCACTTCATTGATTATACAGTGATCAGGCAGAACTATATGAGCACCGACCTACAGCCGTCATTGCCATAGGAGCGTCGCCTGACGAGGTATGACTGCTAGTCAGACGCACGCATGGTGCATGCGGTATAAGTGAGCGTGCTGTCCAAGCTTAGAATCGGGAAGGCATGCAGTCTGTCTCAATTTGACCGAGAGCGGATTATGATGGCTCGGTTGCTCGGCATGAGCATTTCGGAAACTGCACAACTTGTCGGCTGTTCGAGGAGTACTGTGGCGCCGGCCGCTGTGGCCGCTCGGTTCTAGGCGCTCCAGTCCGGGACCGTGCTGCTGCTACGGTCGCAGGGTCGAATCCTGCCTCGAGCATGGATGTATGTGATGTCCTTAGGTTAGTTAGCTTTAAGTAGTTCTAACTATAGGGGACTGACGACCTCAGATGTTAAGTCCCATAGTGCTTAGAGCCATTTGAACCATTTGGAGTATCGTGGTGAGTGTCTTCAACATATGGCAAAGCCAAGGTGAAAACAAGTCCAGACGTCGTGGAACTGGGTGGCCACCGCTCATTACAGATGTCGGACGTCGTAGGTTGGGCAGACTGGTAAAATAGGGCTGTGGCGGAACTGTGTGTGTGTGTGTTTGAAGTTTACGGGCGCTAAACAGCGTGGTCATCAGCGCCCAAACGCATAAAAACAGGAACACATGCAGTGAAGGGACTAAGACAAACAGCGAACAAGGAGAACGGCTAAAAGACACAGACCTGACGCAGTTCCAAATCCTCACACACAGAGGCAAAACAAGAGGAGAAGGGACACACTAAAAAGGAAAGGAAACACAAGGAAAAGAGAACAGAAACCGAAGGGAAACAAGGAGGTAATCGTGACTGGCTTACCTATTACCTAAAACCTGGGGGAACCAGTCACCCAGCAGCACATTAAAACCCTCTCCCTAAAATCCAAGGCAACAAATTGGACAGGACACAAAACCGTAAGACCTTAACTACAGTCGTTGCGTCATCTTGTAAAATAGAGGGCAAATCCGGTGGCAAAGAAACCACCGCCCTCTGGTCAGAGAATAAAAGACAGTCAAGTAAAATGTGGCGGACAGTAATCTGGACGCCACAAGAACTGCAGATTGGGGGGGTCCTCCCGCCGGAGTAAAAAACCATGCGTTAAGGGACTGTGCCCGATGCGGAGGCGAGTGAGGAGAACCTCATCCCGCCTGCATGACTGGTAGGACGTACGCCATGGCCGGTGGTGGAACTAACATCAGACTTTTATATTAGGCAGAGTGCAAGTGTGTCTGAAGATATAGTGCACCGAACACTCGTAACAATGGGCCTCCGCAGTAGACGACCCTTGCATGTGCCAATGTTAACACCACGACATCGGCACCACATAGTCTGAAGGATCCCGATACTTTCTTCACCATGGCGATGGGAGGAAGCGAATTCCTCGCCTTCCACGGGAACAGATCCTTGCACAGGACGGAAACAAGCTGACGGTGGCTCCATTATGCTCTGGGGAACATTCACGTGGGCGTCCGTGGGTCCAGTGCGTTTCGTACAAGACACCATGACAGCCAAGGAGTATCGTACACTGGATGCAGACCAGGTACTCCCCTTCTGAGGATCATGTTTCCAGACGGCAATGGCATTTTTCAGCAGGATAATACTCCGTGTCACAAGGCCAGGGGTGTGATGGAGTGGTCAGAGCAACACAAAGGCTGGGTCCAATAGACGTGCTCGCCCCCCAAACCGCTCGATCTGAATCCGATTGAACACATCTGGTATGTGATTGATCGTGGCGTCAGAGCTTATCACCCCGCTTACAGTAATTTTCGAGAATGTCCGCCCCCGGTAGCTGAGTGGTCAGCGCTACAGACTGTCAATCCTAAGGGCCCGGGTTCGATTTCCGGCTGGGTTGGAGATTTTCTCCGCTCAGGGACTGGGTGTTGTGTTGTCGTAATCGTCATCATTTCATCCCCACCGACGCGCAAGTCGCCGAAGTGGCGTCAACTCGAAAGATTTGCACCAGGCGAGCGGTCTACCCGATGCGAGGCCCTCGTCACACGCCATTATTATTATTTACGAGAATTAGGTGACTTGTGGGTGAAGATGGGGTTCCAAGTCCCTTCAGTGACGTAACAAAGCCTGAGGGCTCATTGCTTCCATGCCACGACTCATCACCGCTGTTATACGTGCCGAAGGTGAATAACTGGAAATCGGGCAGGTGGTATATTGGTGAGGATCCATGATGACACCCTATGCTTGTTAGAGGAACCACGAACAAAGACAGAACAACTGCAGTGTAAAAGCTGTGACACTCTATATTTAGAACAGACCAGCAGAACCCTTGAAACAAGATATAAAGAATATAAAAGAGCACGGCAGTGCGGCACCAGCCGTTCGTTTGCAGATCACCTTGTACAAGAAAACAAACCAATAACCAAAATAGAAACCAATGTGAAAGCAATCAAATGCAGCAGAAAGAAACATCTCTCAGCAGTACAAGAAAACTTCCAAATTCAAAAGGCTACAACAGAAAAGAGAAGCATTAAAAAATACCGAACAAACATAAGCAACGAAACGTTATTTCAACTAATAATGCAGTTGAAAATATAGGCAACCATCGACCGTATAATGGAATGACGACAGTGAAAATTTGTGCCGGACGGGTCGTCTCATCATTGGGATATTCAAGCACGACTCCCTACCAGACCCAAGCTTCCACATGTCGTCAACTATGTGTCTACAACCTCCACTCGTATATACATTATGTATATTCCCGTACAGGGGAGACATTTTACTCGAATGTCGCTTGTCCGACTTACGAGGTGATCGAGCAAATCTCGAGAATCCAGAGTTTTACAGTAATAAATGACTAATGATTTCAAAACATTATTTACAATACGTACAGCGTAGTAAAATTATGCACATATTTTGCATCACTGTTTGTCTTTCTTCCACACTGCCTCAGAAATAGCTCTGCATGATCGTTGAGTGTTAATAACATTAATAACATTATACATAGTTCAAAAAATGGTTCAAATGGCTCTGAGCACTATGGGACTCAACATCTTAGGTCATAAGTCCCCTAGAACTCAGAACTACTTAAACCTAACTAACCTAAGGACATCACACACACCCATGCCCGAGGCAGGATTCGAACCTGCGACCGTAGCCGTCCCGCGGTTCCGGACTGCAGCGCCAGAACCGCTAGACCACCGCGGCCGGCATACATAGTTCCTAACTATCTCACTGTAAGTCATTCAAGGTATCGGTAGAGCTCGGTGTGCGGCACCTTAAAAAGATCCGCGGGCAGACACATTAGCTTGCGGTAGATGCAGGACAAAGGCACAAGATGTTGCAGTGACCATTGAACATGCACTGCAGATGCTTCGAAGTAAAGCACAAGCATACGGTCTAAATAAGACTTATTTCAGTCACAAAAGACCATATATACTTTTATTATTCCGACAACTATGATTGCGGAAACAAGAAAGCCTAAAACCATAACACACAATATTCATATTAATGTATTCTAAATAATCCTTGTATTACGAAAAGTGAGAGCACTTATCAGTAAAGAGGAACATTCGATAAGAAACCAAATGTAAATATAAGTAAGAAAAGCACATGCGAGCACCTCTGTAGATAGAAGACGTGAAGGTGCGGAAAGAAAAGGTGGGAACGCGCTAGCTGTGTACGCGTCAACCTGACACAGTCGGTCAGAAACTGACGTGCGATGAACACTTTCGGAGGGAGGCCATTGTGCACATAAGAGCTAATCAAGCAGATACACCGCCCTCCATAAGTTTAGAAACACCATGCTGCGTATTACAACGGAGGAAGATGGAAGTGCTCTATGTGAGCTATTGGTTAGAATACGGAATACCAAGCTCAAATAACGGTTAATAATGACACGTACAGTATTGTACGCTTAATTATTATACACATACTGGAACATACTAGCATTCCTCCGTTTGATGTAAACCGACGTTACCTGTCCAAGCAGTTCTACTAAACACGCCAGGTGGCGCGAGTAGACGGCATGACTATGTAGAGGTATGTTGTTTACATTTCTCTTCACTTGTAGTTGCGTTTGCATAAAGGTATAACACGCAGCGCAAGTAATTGAAAATGGCCCCAAAGTGCCAGATTCCTTACGAATCACTGGTAATGATAGTCACTTTGCACCAAGAAGGTAATAGTGTTCGACAAATAGCAAAGAAACCGATGAATTCCATCAGCGGAGTTGTCAAAGGCATACACCGGCATCGAGAAACAGGCTCCAATGGAGATCGTCATCGCTCAGGAGCACCCAGAAAATATCACAACGCCAGGAAAATTATTTAGCAGTGATTAGTAGACGTAACAGATTAAAAACTGTCCGTGAATTGACTGCTGAACTAAATGCAACGAGGGATACACCGGTGAGTGAATCAAAAGTGAGACGACGCCTGGCAGACAACAACCTCCGAGGTTATATAGCAACAAGGAAACCACCGTTGCGCTCTGTTAACAAGAAGAAAAGGCTTCAGTGGGCTATGACACACGAACATTGGACTGCGGTGGATTCACTGATGAATTCAAGTTCGAAATATTTGGAAGTAAACGCCGTCAATTTGTACGCCGATTACCCCATGAACGCTTGAATCCTCAGTGCGTAATTCCAACTGTAAAGCATGGAAATATGGGGATTCTTTGGAAGGATTAAAGTTGGAGATTTGATGAAAATAGATGTAAAAATGAACCAAAAGGATTATGATGCCATTATATAGCGACATGTGAAGACATCTGGTTTGCGTCTGATTGGGAAAGGGTTTGTCTTGCAGCAAGTGAACGACCCGAAACATAAGTCTCGCTTGTGGCAGAACTATGTGAAGTCTCTACAGGTTCGTAAACTATTGAAAAGCATGGAATGGCCGCCACAATCCCCCAATTGTAATCCAATCCAGCTGTTATGGGATGAATTGGACTGGAGGATCCGAAAACGGGAAGTCATGAGTGGGTCACATTTGTGGGAGGTCCTGCAGCAAGAATGGAAATTAATTCCAACTGAAACCTTGGCAAAACTGACGCAGGGCATACCGAGAGTGTGCAAGGCAGTGATGAAAGCAAGGGGTGGCTATTTGGAGAAATCGAAAATATAATTTTTGCATCTTCCTGTGCATTATTTGAGGTTAATAAACATTTGGAAAACAACAAAAGGCATTTTTATACTGTATTTCCTTTCCATTGTCTATAATTACTAGGTGTTTCCAATCTTATAGACGGTAGTGTAGATGAAATAGCCTAGGACGATACTGAACGTAAAAGTATGGAAGACTGACAAGTCTGGCTTTATTGGCAATAATAGCGATATACTAATTTGATGTGCTTTGTGTGAATCGTGGTGGGAAAGATACTGTTTGGACAGAGTGAATGACGTCTTCCGACTCAACAGAACATCTTACCATGTGCAGGCATACTATACATTACTCTACTTGAAAATAATAAAGGAGCACTTAGATGAAAGCGACTAAGGTATGCCATGTGTGCACGGGACACTATCAGAGGGCAGTTCATGCCATGGTTAGCCGGCCGAAGTGGCCGTGCGGTTCAAGGCGCTGCAGTCTGGAACCGCAAGACCGCTACGGTCGCAGGTTCGAATCCTGCCTCGGGCATGGATGTTTGTGATGTCCTTAGGTTAGTGAGGTTTAACTAGTTCTAAGTTCTAGGGGACTAATGACCTCAGCAGTTGAGTCCCATAGTGCTCAGAGCCATTGGAACCATTTTGCCATGGTTAAACGCGCAACACTGCGAAAAAACAAGGCGGTGTTGTCAGCTGTGGAATAGTGCCACCTTCGCATCAGTTGTTCACGTCCAGAGCCAATAGCAGCCAGTTTGCAGAGGCATACGGAGCTCTGTATGTGTGTGCAACATTGTTGGCATGCCGCGAAAGTATGGACGTGAACCGTTTGTGCAAATGAGGAAGTTTGGACGAGGGCGTATAGTGGACCTCCGGGGGTGTGGGTGGTCATACCGCCGCAGTGCGCTACACGATGGGCGAGAGGTCCCTACAGCTCAGCGATGTTGTCGCCAGTGCTCAGCAGCAGGTGCAAATGCTCATGAGTCCGGGCCCCAACAGCGGCGACGCACAGATGCACGCCAAGACCGTCGCAGGCCAAGGCAGTTTCGTATCTGACGGCACCGCGATTTCACAGCAAATTAAGGTCTTGCTCCGAGGGTATCAGCGCGGACCACTAGCAACCGTCTCCGTGATGCAAGGCTACGATTTTGTTTGTAGTTATGGGGTCCTCGGCTCAAGCACAAACATTTTGCAGCCCGCCTCCAGTGGTGTCGTGGTAGACGCTTATGGGAGGGCGAATGGAGACATGTCGTCTTTCTGCCTTGCTGCCAGTGATGGTCGTGGCGTCGTGCAGGTGAACACCAACATCTGGATCACACTGGGCCAGCACCCGGCATCATGGCACAGGGAGCCATAATTACTACGGCTGTTCTCATTGAGCAGTGCACGGTACATCCAAAATATCTTTCAACTTGTCGCCCGCATCTCGTGGTCGTGCGGTAGCGTTCTCGCTTCCCATGCCCGGGTTCCCGGGTTCGATTCCCGGCGGGGTCAGGGATTTTCTCTGCCTCGTGATGGCTGGGTGTTGTGTGCTGTCCTTTGGTTAGTTAGGTTTAAGTAGTTCTAAGTTCTAGGGGACTGATGACCATAGATGTTAAGTCCCATAGTGCTCAGAGCCATTTGAACCATTTTTTTTCAACTTGTCACGCTACCTTTCGTGCACGAACAAGGCAATCCATTGCTCAAAAAGGACTGTGCACGTCCACATGTATCCTGTGCCTCCAAACTTGCTTTCCAAGGCGTACGTCAACTACCCTGCCCAACACCATCCCTAGATCTATCACCCATTGAGCGCGTTCGACACCGGATGAAAAATCGTCTTTTACGGTCTGCAAGACCAGCAAGAGATTGCCCGGTTATGGCACCAGATGGAAACTGCGTAGAAGTCCAGTCTCCCAGACTATATTCGTCATCCCTACGGTCGTCTTCATGGGAGAACTGCAGCCTGCATTGCTGCAAAAGGAGAATAGTAGACAGGGTACTAGCACTGATATTTCGCAAACCCTATCGGCTGTACTGGTATGCGTGTGGCTTTGTCAGTGTGATCGTTTGTTGCATACGTCCTCAAGAATGTGTCAGTAAACTTTCCCTCTGCTGGATCGACGAATTAATGGTGTTCTTTTTCATTTTCGAGTAGCGTAGTTAAGTAAGCACTTGCTGCGCCACCAGGACAAGGATTGGTACCGACAGGGCATACACGCCCCTGTTTCGCGCTGGAAGAAGGCCGTAGAATGGGATGGAAGTTACGTGGAAAAATAGTGTGTGTAGATAAAACAGCATTTTCTTGTGTGTTTAGTTCTCATTTTGTTCAATAAAAAATTGTTTAAGGAAAAAAATGCGGTGCATTACTTTCTGAGCAACCTTCGTAAAATTACAAGTGCTTCAAAAAATGGTTCTGAGCACTATGAGACGTAACTTCTGAGGTCATCAGTCTCCTAGAACTTAGAGCTACTTAAATCTAACTAACCCAAGGACATCACACACATCCATGCCCGAGGCAGGATTCGAACCTGCGACCGCTACGGTTTTGTATGGTATACCTACCGGTATATCGTGTAGCAATTCTTTGCCGACTGCAAATGTACAAGCATAATATTAAAGAGAATGAAAAGCTGTAGGTGACACTATGCTGAATTTCAAACGGAGAGTGCTGGAAATGTATACTTTGTACATCACTGTAATTCTGAGCATTCTTGTGAAGTGTGTGAAGTTTTCACTAGGTTAGAATTACAAGAGGGAGTGAAAGGGTGCAATTCATGAGGGGGTCTGCGGTGAATAAATGTGGCTATTGATCGTCCCGTTCTTCCCAGCATACACACGTGAATGTGAATTCAGTCTCCTTCTTGCTTTCTCTGCCTCCCCCTCCCTCTCCCTACCACACACACACACACACACACACACACACACACAGATGCAGACACAAACATGCGCGCGCACATGGAAACGTTCATCCTTTTTTGTGTGGTGACACACACTCTAGAAAGAATTCAAATTAGGAAAGGGCTGTCTACCGCAATAACGTACGGACCAACGACAGCGGGTAAAAGAAACTGTAGCCGCCTAGAGAGAAGAATTACGTTTAAGAAAGGAAATTTGAATCGTACTGAGAATAAAAGGATATTGGAATGAACTGAAAGTAATTATATACCACATGTTAATACAGTAACAACAACAATAAACCATAAGTAATATAAAACTGTACGATTATCTGGCTTTAGTATGCTGTGAATCGACTGTGAGCTGTTAGGGTCCATAAAATATGTTGCACGGAATTGTGTGTGTGTGTGTGTGTTTGAAATCTTATGGGACTTAACTGAAAAGGTCATCAGTCCCTAAGCTTACACACTAGTTAACCTAAACATACAGACCCATGCCCGAGGGAGGACTCGAACCTCCGCCGGGACCAGCCGCACAGTCCATGACTGCAGCGCCCTAGACCGCTCGGCTAATCCCGCGCGGCGGAATTAAGTCTAGCTTTATTCTTATGGAGTCTCCCTACACATGCGACACCAGTAAGCACCAACAGTTATCATGCAGTCATCTGAGATGCCAAGCTGCGGCCGTATCACATATAAACGACAAACTTTGTTCAGTATCTCGGTGGGCAGAAAACATGGGCTTCAAGTCGCAGGTAATACTTATAAAACGTCGAAAGTTGATCAGCGAACATTTTCGTGAAGCAGTTCCTTATATACTCCTTCATAGTTTCAAATTACCTTATCAAAAACAGCCGAATATTTGAATTGGGAAGAATAAACTAAACTAACACGACAGACAGGAAATATTTCTCTTGTCTGCATGCAATCCAAAAAAATTCAGAAAAATATTTCCACCTGAGATGTAACAAAAATTGGTCAAATCTTTAGTCCTATCAGGTCTTTACTACTCTATCACATCAAATGTGTCCAG
The DNA here is from genome assembly GCF_023864275.1 of Schistocerca cancellata. Classification (NCBI taxonomy): domain Eukaryota; kingdom Metazoa; phylum Arthropoda; class Insecta; order Orthoptera; family Acrididae; genus Schistocerca; species Schistocerca cancellata. The sequence continues at coordinate 1,252,689,087 of NC_064626.1, forward strand.
TAATTTATAAGTACACATTAACATGGAGCGTTCCCACCCTTTATGAAAGCTAGAACTTTGCTTTTAATGAGGTGTCTGAATGTCTGTGGAGAAATGGCAGCCCATAATTCCTAAAGAGCCGAAACCAAAGAAGATAGTGACATTGGATGGTAGGGTGTGATACGAAGTAGACGTTCTGACACATCCCACAAGTGTTCCATTGTGTTGAGGCCGGGGTTGTGGAGGGACCAGTCACTTTCAGGAATCTTATTGTCCACACAGATCTGCCTCAAAGATGCTGCTTTAAGACGGTGACTTGTAGTGCTGACACAGTCATCGTCTCCGAACTATTACTCTGCTGTGCGGACTACACAATGCTGTAGAAGTGTTCGAATCGTTCCGCATTTAGCCTCTTCTTAAGCTCGGTAAGGGATTACACCTTACGCACCACGAGCACTTGCTCTGTGCTTCACTGTTGGTACTACATTTGGTGGCGGGTAAAGTTCTCCACGCATTAGTCAAATCGAAACACTTTCATCGGATTGGCAAAGGGTATAACGTGATTCGTCACTCCAAATGGTCCGTTTCCATTTATCCACCATCCAGCGGAGTAACTCTTTGTACCACCTCAAAGCGTTCCTTAGTATTTGCTGTAGAAATGTTTGGCTTGTGAGGAGTTGCTCTACCATGGTACCCAATTCTTTTTAACTACGTATCTACAACCATTTTTCTAGGTGGACTGCTGGTGAATTCCTGCAATCTCTGTCCACAACGCTCGGTAGACTGCCTTGTCTCTATGTGGCGTGGTCGTTCCGTCGCGTATCCACTTCACAGCCACATCACCGTCCATTGATTTGCGCTGCTTTATAAGGACTGAAAAGTCCCTGACGGATCTGTTACTCAGGTGACATCTAATGAGGAGTCCACGTTTGAAGTCTCTGAACTCTCATGACCGATTCATTCTTCTGCTACAGTTTCACTATTGACAACACGATAACCCCCACCACCTCTTACAATTTCGGGTCCGCCTCTCGTCACATCTAGTGTGAATTCCGCATTACGTAGCGGTGTCCAAATATTTTTGATCAGACAGTGTCTTTTCGTGTCATTAAATCCGGTACAAATGCTTAAATCTCCAGACGACTCGAGTTAGTCGTGAATGCTTGAGTGAGATATGTGTGTAACATTCGTTGTATTGACGACGAAAAATTTTAGTTAACAAGAGACGCCGTTTACACACATTCTGTGTTCTTCATCAATTTCTTCATCACTACTATCCCTGATACCTCTCCTCACTTTGAACTATATATCATGATTTTACAACTGCAGTATGACATCTCATACGTCCAAAACCTTTCCTGTATCAGTGCCTACCTCGACGTGTTTGTCCATCACCTTCTCCATTTCACAAGCTACCTAGAAATGCATGATTTCTTCATCCTTATCTATTTCTGTTTAATTTCTCACTCTTTTTTTCTATTAGTAAACTTTGACATAAGATTTTATTCCTTTTGTATTCCTGCCATTTGTATTTGCTAGATACAGTTACTTACGAAAAATAGTGAGTGAATTGCTTAACATATTGTTAATTAGACTGATATTTCTGAAACACCATTTATTCCATAATTGTTATTATTATTATTTTATTGTTATTATGTGTTGGTCGTGTACTGCACATATTGTAACGTTAACTTGCAAAAGAAGTCTGCTTTGAGAAGGCCTAAAGGCCCTAATTCCGTCAAGTGGAGTAAGATGGCTTTAAGTTCCACGTTGTAGCCCTAGACGGGCCAACTGAGTCCGACCGACCGCCGCGTCATCCACGGACAGTGAAGTCATCGGATACAGTATGGATGGGTAAGTGGCCAGCTCATAGCTCTTACGGACGTTGTCTGGATTCTTGAACTTCGAACCACTACTAATCGAGCAAGTATCTCCTCATTTTGTCTCAGCAGTCTGAGTGCACTCCGAGTCAGTCCTCCCACCAAGCAAAAATCCCTGGTATTACCACGAATCGAGCCTGGTCTGCCACAGGGCAGTCAGTCACGCTGATCACTCAGCTAAAGGTGTGGACAAGTGAACTGCATCTACATCTACATTGATTCTCCGCATATCACACTTAAGTTCCTGGTAGAGGCTTCACCGAACTACCTTCACAATAATTCTCTATTATTCCAATATTGAAAGAGCGAGCGAAACGACGAACACCTATATCTTTCCGTGCGAGCTCTGATTTCCCGTGTTTTATTGTGATGATCGTATCTCCCTATGTAGGTTGGTGTCAACAAAATATTTTCACATTTGGAGGAGAAAGTTGGTGATTTAAATTTCGTGAGAAGATTCTTCCACAACGAAAAAGTCTTCATTTTAATTACGTCCACCCCAAATCCTGTATCATGTCTTTCCGCTATTTCTCGATAATACAAAACGTCTTTTTTGCACTTCCTCGATATACTCCGTTAATCCTATTTGGTAAGAATCCCACATGGTGCAGCAGTGCTCCAAAAGGGGACAGGCAAGCGTAGTGTAGGCCGTCTCTGTAAACCTGTTGAATCTCTTAAGTGTTCTACCAATAAAACGCTGTCTTTGGTTCGCCCTATCCACAACATTTTCTATGTGTACTTTCCAATTTAAGTTGTTCGTAACTGTAATTCTTAGGTATTTAGTTCAAGTTACAGCCTTTAGATTTGATTGATTTGTCGTGTAACCGAAATTTAACGGATTCCTTTCAGCACTCATATGAATGACCTCACAGCTTTCATTATTTAGGGTCAATTGCCTATTTTCGCACCATACAGATATCTTTTCTAAATCGTTTTTCAATTTGTTTTGATCTTCTGATGACTTTACTAGACAATGACAGCATCATCTGCAAACAAACTAAGACAGCTGCTCAGATAGTCTCCTAAATCGTTTATATAGATAAGGAACAGCAGTGGGTATTAAATACTACCTTGGTGTACGCGTGAAATCGCTTCTATTTTACTCGATAACTTTCTGTCAGTTGCTACGAAACGTGACCTCTCTAACAGGGACTCACGAATCCAGTCACATAACCGAGACGACTCTCCATAACAACGCAATCTGACTGCAAGTCGCTTGCGAGGTACAGTGTCAGAAGCCTTATGGAAATCTAGAAGTATGGAGTCATTTTGAAATTCCTTATCAATAGAACTAAACATTTCGAATGAGTAAACAGCTAGTTGTGTTTCACAAGAATGATGTTTTCTAAATCCGTGTTGACTGTGTGTCAACAGATCATTCTCTTCCAGGTAATTCGTAATGTTCGAACACAGTATATGTTCCGAAATCCTGCTGCATGACGACGTCAGTGATATGTGTCTGTAAATTAGTGAATTACTCCTACCGCCTTTCTTGAATATGGGTGTGACCTGTGCAACTTCCCAGTCTTTGGGTACCGATCTTATGTCGAGCGAGCGGTTGTATACGACTACTAAGTATGGAAGTATTGTAACAGCATACTCTGAAAGGAAATTAAGCGGTGTACAGTCTAGATTGGTAGACTTCCTTTCTTTAAGTGATTTATGTTGATTCACTACTACAAGGATACTTTTTACTAAGTTACTCATGTTGGCAGCTGTTCTTGATTCGAATTCTGGAATATTTATTCGTCTTCTTTGGTGAAGGAATTGCGGAAGGTTGTGTTCAGTAACTTTGGTTTAGCAGCACGAGCCATCGATGGTAATTCAATTGATATCACGCAGAGAAGGCAATGATTGCGTCTTGCTGCCAGCGTGCTTTACATATGGGAGAATCTCTATGGATTTTCTGCCAGGTTTTGAGACAACATTTCGTTGTGGAAATTATTATAAGCATCTCGAATTGAAGCCTACGCTAAATTGCGAGCTTCTGCAAAAAGAAACGTCAATCTTTGAGATTTTGCGTACATTTAAATTTTGCATTTTTTCCGTTGTTTTTGCAACAACATTTTGACCATTAAATGCTTCAGGAAATGAATCGCAGGCCACTGAAGCAGTGGTACCCTTCGTTACTCGAGGATGGTTTGCTGCCAAAATACCCAATGTGGCTGAGAATAATCGTGCTGAAAATTTTATGTCGAGTTGCCTTAAGAAGGAAGAGCAATGAAGGCATTAAAACCTCACTGATTTTTTTAAATTATCAGACTCTTGTCTGTACATAGAAATCGAAATGTCATAGTGCACTACACTAACACAGGTAGGGTCAGGCGCCGCTCTAGTGTACAGCTGTGTTACCATTTTGCGTCCGAGGACTTGTTCTGTGCTGCTACGCTTGTCGTCCCTCCATGAAGTTGCCTTTTAGTACGGTTTATTCGGTATCATACCTTCTTTGACGGATACCTTTTGATAGGAAATTTTTGATTTTTTAAACATTACCTGATGCCCTATCCGGGAAAAACAGGTCGTTCTGGAGTTAATAAAGAACGTCGTGCAACCTAAGACTGCTTTTTAAGTAGTACCAATAATAAGGTTGCTGTGTCTCGACACAAAGAGAGAATGGAATAATTTTCAGAAATGTGACTGTGTGAGGAGAGTATGTCATGCAGCCAGAGACAATGCTTACCTAGAGGTGTGTTCCGCTGAAGTGACTACCAGACGCTGCCTCCGAACAGCTTGGCCGTGGGCGGAGCAGTTGATACGAGAGTTGAACACCTCTGTGTTGCGGGTCTGCATAGCGCGTGGCGGGCAGGCGCTGGCGCAGCAAGCCGACTGCAAGCGTCGGGAAATTTACATTTTATAACGAGGCAATTTATATACATGGGAAAAAGTGCACACTCTAGGAACGCGGTTATGAAGTATCGCGCTAATGGAGTCCCGAATAAACAGCTCGCTGCAAGGCTAGTCGCGGATTCGTGCTCCTTTTTCGACGCCTCTCTCACACAGCTGGGGTCTGCGCGTTCGTGTTTCACGAAACCCAATCAAGGAGTCTCTCTGCGCTCTGGAATTCTCGTTAGCCGGGGGCCCGGCCGCCGCTGCTCCTGCATGATCGCCCTATATCTCTGTGACAAATTTATCTGTTACGCATGCGGCAGTCATGACTGCGCTGTTTCTACAAATCTTTTGTCTATCTTATGAATTGTAACGCTCGGAAATTTTGTTAATTTTGAACTATCCAAATATATCTTTCCTCGTAAGACCATATTGGGAACAGTGAACTATTTTGTTCATTCCTTCACATCGTGAGAAACTTTCATTCTTATTCTTTTTATTTTGTTGCAGACGTAACAGTTACTTTTCTTTTATACCTTGAAGGTAGCAACAGTTAAAGGTTTATTCCTTTGGTGAAGAATGAAGTAATTTTTAAAATAGTGTTATGCTCTCGTGTTAACTGACTGAAAACATACGACGGCGTGCTGAAAAGTAATGTCTCCGGATTCTGTAAGCAAAAGTTTCTTAAATCTTTTTAAAATAAACAAATGGTATTAATATTCTACCTCTTTATTCTCCACGTCTACGTAATTGCAATCCTTAGCGCCTAGCGTAGTGTTTAACACGGCGATGTGGAACGTAACTGTGTCGTTGCGTGAGAAACTCCATGTTCTAATCTAGTTTCGAATTCGAACAGTTCGTCCATACATGGAGCACACGCTTCTTCAGCATGATAATGCCAGAACACAAACGAGTGCTGCGACTTCTGTAATAATTCGACGCCTTGGGATTACTGTCATCGATCATCCTCCTTCATATCCCGACTTGGTCCCATTCGATTTCCATCTTTTTCCAAAAATTATTTCGAGGACTTGACTTTGATAGTGATGAAGCGGTTCAAGCAGAGGTGAGGTTGTGGTTCCGCCATCGAAGTCAAGCAGTCTACAGTGACGATATTGACAAAATGGTCTCTTGTTTGGAGAAGTATGTCAGTCACCAGGGTGACTACGTCGAGAAATAAACACATAGACGTGAAGAATAAACATGTAGAATGTTAATAAAATTTGTTTTATTTAATAATCTTTAAGAGACTTTAAATAAAAGATTCCGAGGCATTATTTTTCAGCAGTCCTTCGTACCCATTTTCTTTTTATCTGTTAAATCCATCGCCACATCAACTCAGAGTTATTCTTATACATCTATCGTTTTTACGCATGCCCATGACCACATTGTGAGTGATGATGCCCGCTTTTCTGGTTATCAACTCGGACTGTTCAGTTCTAACATTAACAATTTATTATTGGAGTAGTACTGCATTATCCGATGTGAAAGTGAGGATAAATTTTAGGACCTGTCGAAAGGAATGATTAGTTTACTGAGCACGAAATATGGGTTGATGGTATACCAAAGAAAGATGAAAACAAATAGAAATGAGAATAATGAAAAATTCATTACCAAAATTAAAGACCACGTAATAAACAAGGGGTTTTAGTTTTCGTGCCTTGAAAGTGAAATAACGTATGTCGGATGGAGTAACAAGCACACAAGAAGCGGATTAGAACAGGAAAAAGAAAATGATCATCATCAAAAGAAATCTACTAGTAAGGCAGCAATCAGAAAATTAAGAGGACTGATAGGATACGAAGGTGTTCTCCGCAGAATATGGGATGAAAAGAAAATGTGGGGAACAGTAACTAGAAGAAGAACAGTAACTAGATTATAGGAAACTTGTTAAGACATCTGAGAATATCTTCCGTACCCTACATGGAGACATGGGGGCGAAAATTGCAAGGGAAATTGAAATATTTGCAATGAATAAATTAAAACTTCAGGTGTAAGTGCTAGGATGAGATTGACATGAGAAAAAGAAATCATGGGTCACCGACTCAGACCAGTTTTGAGACTGTCAACCCAAAAGAGAAATGCATTACATGACGCATCGAGGAAAAGTTGATAACTGTATTTCTGTTTCTTAAAGGTTAGTATCAAATGTAGGAAAGTCTAAATGACAGTGTTCCAAGAAGAAGGAAAAGAATATGAACAAATTACGAGACAAACTTGCTAGAGGATTCAGAGATATCATTTCTGTGCGCTGGAGTACGGCATAGGGTAAACTGTAAAGGACTATGCTTTATTGATACACTCTTATAAAATGTACATGTTCACGCACGGACTCATAAGTGAGTATAAATTTGGCAAACAAGAAGTTAACCAAAGGTGACGATCCTTGTCTGAAGCCTAAGTTATACTGTCTATTTAGCTGTTTCGTATTTAATTTTTCAAAACCCTATATTTACAGGTTCGTAAGATTATTAAAATATCTGGTTGTGGCAGGATATATTAGCCTCTGTACTCTTTACAAAGATAAATTATAGCTAAGGAGTGCCTGACTGTGGAAATTGTGAAATTTTTGACAGTAAACAATAGCTGTTCTGAGTATTTTTCTGGTCACGTAACGCTTGCAATAGTTCTATATAGCGCTCAGTAATTAATTGAAACCACACTAAGAAAGTCGGAATATAGTTAATTTAAACTCTACTCCTGTTTTTTATAATATTTATTAAAATGAAGTCACTGACGCTATGTAGCCGGTGACCACAGTTGGTAGCAGAGAAAATTCGAAAGTCACTGTTCGTTGTAGGGTGGCTATTGTAGATCCCACCACCTTCCCCCTCCCTTCACCCCAACCGTCAGCGGCGGTCGTTAAACTGCGTACCAGGTTCATCAAGTAAATCGCAAATTGAGATAATTTTGGGAGCCAAAATAAAAAATATAAATTTGTATGTTAGTTAACGTAAAAAAGAAGAATGTCGGGCTGTTACACAGGATGCTTCCTTATTAATCATTTCATCAGTGTTCAAATGGCGGCGGCGAGTAGGCAGTAGCATATTGATGCTTTTCAGCTAAATAATATTGAAATGTAAGCATATAGCTTTTTTTAGTTAAAAGATTAAAACAATAAAATTGAAATACAGCAAAAAGATTGATTTTGATGATTCACTATACAATACAAATTTGCAATGGTACAACTAGTATGAAGATGACGATCAATCCGCCTGTGGGATTAGAAAGGATAAGTGGATATAGATATGGGTCGCCATGTTTGAGAGTGATGATATAATGTTGGTCTGTGAAGGGGGATGTATAAATAGAGGCCACAGCAAAATGGAGCGAGAGTGCATCAAGAGGCCAGGAGAGTTATTGGAACTTTGATCTAAGGAGAGGATATGGAGACTAGGGCTGTAGCTGGTAATCTTGAAAGATGTCAGAGACGGTTTCTGGGATAGCAAGAGGGGGCCTGCTGCCGTTGTTAAGGAGGTTGTGGAGGTTGATGTATTACAATAGACACGACAGGAGCCAAGGGTTGGAGAGAATTTGATAAACTCTTGGATTATAATATTCAAGTCTATGGGAGCATTTGTGAAGCACTCACTGCACTTCGTCTTCAGGCCACAAGTGGCCCATCGGGACCATTTGACAGCCGTCTCATCCTCAGTTGAGGATGCGAATGAGAGGGGCATGTGGTCAGCCCACCACTTTCCCAGTCGTTATGATAGTTTTCTTTGACCGGAGCCACTACTATGCGGTCGAGTAGCTCCTCAAATGGCATCACGAGGCTGAGTGCACCCCGAAAAATGGCAACAGCGCATCGCAGCCCGTATGGTCACCCGTCAAAGTGCCGGCCACTCCCGACAGCACTTAACTTCGGTTATATGACGGGAGCCTCACCGGCAAGGCCGTTGCTCAGCATTTGTGAAGATGTATGAGTAACCTGAGAGATTTTTGGTTCAAATGGTTCAAACGGCTCTGAGCACTATGGGACTTAACTTCTAAGGTCATCAGTCCCCTAGAACTTAGAACTACTTAAACCTAACTAACCTAAGGACACATCCATGCCCGAGGCAGAATTCGAACCTGCGACCGTAGCCGTCGCGCGGTTCCAAACTGTAGCGCCTAGAACCGTTCGGCCACTCCGGCTGGCGAAGTTTGTTAAAAGGATCTACATATTTTGAAAGGGTCCTGTAGCCACCTTTCATTGCCAACTCTCGTAGTGGTCAAGTCGGCAAAGAGGTTTCCGCTACTTGGGAGAAATCCACCTGCGTTAGGTTGGTGGCGGAAATGGCATCCTGGGGTTTTCCGGTCCACGCGGAGCGTGGAAGAGGCTGGAGAAGCGGGAGGCAGTCTGCCGCCGGTACGGGAAGGGTACACAGCTGTGCTCCAGACGAAGAAGGGTGAGTTGGACTGACCGCGTGGCGCGTTGTCACATAGAGAGGAGAGCTTTTAGCTTTTGGTCTCGAATTTCATCTTATACAGATTTACTTGCTGGGTTGCAGCAGGGAATGCAAGGCTTTTGTAGACTTTCAGTTTGATTCCCAATGCAGTCTTGACTTTGACCCGTGAGAGGAACGCAGCACAAAGGAGTTGCATATGTTGAAGTGCCCTCGGTTCAGTGTGAATGTTTATGTGCCTACAACTGTGTGTGTATGCTTCTAATCTTTTCCGGATCTTGGTAATTTTTGTGTATTTGTGAATTTTCTTTGTCTCATGTGATTAAAATTTGGCCACAGTCCATAGAAATTGTCTCCGCGGACCGAGTGGGCACGCGAGTCTGTTATGAATCGTGTAGTATTTCACAAGCAATTGTACATAGTTAGCATGCAACAGCAGTCTATAGATGCACTACATCAATGTTTTAAGGAATAAATAATTTTGTCTTCAATCTTATCTTGTGTACCGATGTTACGTCGCCGTTACCTTATAGTTTTCCTTGTTGGCCCACCTATAGCGTTTCCATGTGCACAGGTATAGTGATTAGTGTCCCTTTTTTTATCTGAAACAAATGCTCTGGAATAGATCGTGTTTTCACGAATCTTGCTGCAGGCTGCACTTACGCATGGTGTTCACGACCTCTTTACTTTACTCAATATTTGATTCATGGGAAGAATGCCTGGATCATATTAATAACTACATCCCATTCATTATCAATGACTTTACAATGAATGTTCTTTTGTGAGTTTTTCTTATTAATGAATTAAGTAATTTTCCGACTCAGTGCTACCTCTTCTTGTCGTGTGGCTAGAGTCGGTGGCGACCCTATCTTTTATATTGATTTCAGTGTCAAGTAGCATTTTCTTATTCAAAGTGCGCGTGGCTCTTTTAGCTATCAGGATACATTCGAAGGGCGCTTCATGCTTCTTGCACATAGCGTCCTTTTATTCACGCTACTTATATTCACGCTACTTACACATGGCTTACCCTGCTCACGGATTTCGGTAAACCAGGAATCTTCTGATGCGCAGTGAGGATTAGTTATTTTCGGTTGGAGGTGCTAATTGGTATATTGTCTTTCTGCACCACAGAATTTGTTTGAATTTAGGATATTGGTGTGCATTTCCTTCCATGTTTTATTTTGTTTATGTATTACTGTATAGACATTGTGATTTAGTATTCCATTGTGCTACAAGTGTGGGTTGATTCTTGTCCTGTGTCGTGTATCGGTGTAATATAGTAAATTTTGGCTGCCTTGTGGGGACTGTGAGTCCATTAGGAGACTTTGGTACTATTCTTGTATTTTGGAGCACGGAGTAACTATCCTTATGATGGAGACGCGTAGCTGTTCAGGGAGCCGCGATCGGAAAAACCAGTCAGACAACAACTCTGAACAAGGACGAGATCAGAACGTCGAGTCCGACCAGGAACGAAACGCAGAAAACGCAAGCACAAGTGTTGTCCATCCTGAGCCCGCTGTAGTGTTTTCGAATCAGTCGATAGATGGAAATTCATTACAGACTATGCTACGGCAATTACTAGACAGTAATAAAAGGGATATCGAGGAAGCAAATAAAAGATTGAGTAGTGAAATAGTACAGGGTGTTGGGGAGAAACTGGCGATCATTGACCAACGCATCTCCGCCTTAGAAGAGGGGCAGCAAGTCATTAGCAAGCGGTTGATGGAGCAAGAAGAAAGGTTCGCTGGGAATATATGTATGGTAGCAGAACAATGCCAGAGTGAACAAGCGGCTCTTGAGTCCCGAGTAGGACAAAATTCCGCCAGGGATCTCCGCGCGTTAGCAGAACAATGCCGGAGTGACCACGCGGCTCTTGTGTCCCGAATAGAGGACACTGCGGCTAAGTGCCCGGTCCACTTTAGCGCGCAGGTAGAAACCCTCAGCCAGGCGATAATAGCTCTCGAGCGAGAGCAAGGGCTTACGCAAACAAAACAAGACACGGCCCACCGAGAGATGCGAGAAGAAATAGCCAGGATCTCAGACGCAGTGGCGCGTAAGTCTGACAATAATAGGGAAACGATTACCTCGTCATCAGCGGATGCAGACGAAATACGGTCGATAACGAAATGTCCGCGTGGACAGTGTGAAATAAAAATACAACAAAGAGGGGTTACCGAGGGAATATGTGAGCGCATGGCCCATTTAGAACTTCACCTAAAAGGGTTAAAGGCCCATGAAGTTGAAAGAAATGAACGAAAGGGCCATTATTCCGACGATGATTCCGGGAACGATGGCGAATTTGATCATCGTCATGATCACAGATCTCGTACCAGGTGGGAACGGCGCGGATCCCCTCAGGAACGTTCGCCAAGGGAAACTCACGAATTTGACTTTAAACATTTTCTGACGGTGAGGAAGTTTGAAGTCTTCCGTAACTCGGCTACGGGGATTCACCCGCGGGCCTGGTTACAGCAGTTCGAGTTCTCCCTTCCTCCTACGTGGCCCAGTGCGCACAAGATGGAGTATATGTGCGGCTACCTCGAAGGTGAGCCAGCGGCGCGGATGAGGTCAATTGCACGCAATTGCTACACTGTTGGGGAGTTTCGGCAATACTTCCTGTCGATATATTGGTCAGTGGCAGCGCAAAGTCGTGTAAAACACGGACTCATTATGCTACCAGAGTTAAACAGGTCAAAATTCTCCAGCCCTGTGCAGATGTTCGAGCACATGCTGCAGGCGAATGAACATCTTGACGATCCTTATGGACCTGCGGAAATTATTCGTATTTGCCTGGGAAAGTTTCCAATGCAGTTGCGGCACGTTATCCTTGCAGGACGATGTAAGGATGACGTAGAGGGGTTTCGCAATTTCCTTTTTGAGCTGGAGTGCGATGCGAATGGCACCACGCAGAATTACGGTCAGAGCGTCTACGACCAGCGGCCGCGCGAGCGAAGCCGCAGGCGTAGAGGCAGTTGGCAATCCAGACGTAACGGATCGCCTGTGAGTTACAGAGCGCACGGGCGTTGGCAGCGTCGCGACTCCTCACGGAACGAGGGCCGAATGAACGATGCCAATAATCATCAATCGCCGAGAAGAAATCAAAGACACCCCCGGGAGTTTAGAAGATATGGTAATGAGCAGAGATTTAGGCGCAATTATAGCGGACCTAGGAACGGTAGTCGCAACTGACCACAAAATAACTATCGAACAAGCGACAACAGGGGTGCTCTAAACAGTACGGGTGGTCCGCCAGTGGGTGTTGAAATTCGTTCCGCAAACCCGCTGCACAATCAGCCAAATACCTCTAATCAAAGGAATCAATGACTATTGGCTGACTTGGTTGGCGTCAACTTATTGAGGACCGGTGCTATTGATGATACTGATGTGCATTTGACAAAGGAAGACATTATTATGGAAGATTTGTTGAGGGAGGGCCACAGTATTGGTGTGCCTGCGGTAAACCCAGTCGTGTCTGTTTAGTACATTTACAGTGTATATTTTCCAATGTTTTGATTCACTCTGGTGTGTTTAAAATTAAAGTGTATATTTTCTGTGAATTGTAAAGGGTCCCCCAATATATGTGTAGTTATTTCTTCTTCTGAGCAGAAAAGAGTAGTGTTGTGCAGCTTCATAACGTATGAATGATTATGAGGCTCAGATGAAGCGTTTCCTATTACAGTAAGATGGCTTTTGTTTTTTGATGACTAAAAAGGTATCGGGCATATTGACGTGGCGAGTCATTGGAAGTAAGGTAATTCTTGATGATTAATTACAGTTGTAATGTTCTTATTCCCCTTAGGTGAGCATGATTCAGTGAGATTTTTTAAATGTACTGCGATGTTGATGAAGTGACTTGGTGACTTGTAGGCGAAGGATTTGTATACGAATGGAGATTAATAGTGTTTGATTTTCAGAGTTGCCATCTTATAAGATATTTGGAAAGTGTAACTTGCCGCCACATACTACTAGGTACGGTTGAGGGCACCAGAATGTGAAACCCCAGAAGACGTATATGGAAACAGTTTATTAACTCAAGCAACTTGATATTTAATAGAGAATCAGTGCGACTACCTCCAAGCTGAAATAACACGACGGTAGGTGAGGACCCCTGGGGACATGTGGTGAGTAAGTGTGTAATCATTATGAGTATCTTATGATAGCAGTAAGTTGGGTACTCATGGCCCTGGACAATGGATTTCTTTTGACAGTATTTTTTATGTACTTATAGGACGAAGTGTTTATGTGTTGCTAATAGGATAGGATGATTTTTATTTTCATTTTTATGCCCACTGACCTTTTGCATTAGTCTGATGAATAGATGTTGAAACAGTTACCATTCCAGATGTGACTTGAATGAGCCTTCTGTGTCTCATTAATCATAACTTTTATTATGCAATGTCCATAGAAAAGAAGTCTCGGAAATTTTTCACAGATCAGCAAACACGTTCTGCAAACCTTGGAGGAGCAGTCAATGAACAACGATATGGGTATTGGTGTTGAAAGGAATATTTTGTTTATATGTGGGAATTGTAGTCGGGCTATATGGTGATGGTGACTAGTACGAGCTGTGTAGATTGTGTGTGAGAGCGTAGTTAGGAGCAGGTAGAGTTTTGTGTCTGTAGCTAGCAGCGGCGCCAAATCCTATCCAAATCCTGACCAAACCTTGTACAAGATCTACCCTGAATGATTGACAGCAGATGTAATGCTGGAACTATATTTTATAAAAAGGATTTTTTGTTTGTTTGAATATTGGTTATTTAATTTTCTTCATTGTTTTTTTATTAGTAATGTTAAGAAGGCCCTTTTTGTCAAGTTAATTTTGGGCACTATTCCATGTATTGATCAGGAGTGAGAAACTCCGAAGATTTTGTGGTAATCTGTACACATGATATTTTGTAACGATCCCTGTGAGCGCAGTTCTTAAGTGGGTGCAAGGCCGCCTAGGGAGCCTCCGCATCAGAAAGCACAGGGCTTGGTCCACCGGCAGGCGTTGCCGAACCCTGGTATCAACGGCGAAGCAGTGATGCGGCGAGCGGTCACAGCTGTTTCCCCGTCAGAGGGGAGGGGACGCTGGTCTTCCCCCAGGCGCAGGCTCACACCGGAGTCCGCAGGCGTGTCACCACGGCAGCGCCAGCTGATGGCCGGCGTTCCACCCCATGCGCTAGTCATCTGACAAGCGAAAGGGAAAGTATGACGCACACCAGGCGAGGCCGCCGATCCCTGAGCGCCGCTAGTCCAGACGGCTGCTGCGGTGAGGTAACGCCCACTGCCCGGAGGGACGCGGGTCCCACCACTGACGCATCAGCTGAGACGGTGCAAAGTGGTGATAAACGGGTCTCGAGCCCGACACCCGCACGAGTTTACGTCGACCTCGATGCGACGCAGAAGAGCGCGTGTCTCCCCATTGACACGACAGGAGACGGGGACGTGTGTCGGTAAAACACATTCCTCCACAACACACGGACGACGACCGCCAAGCCGCCTTCTCGATGATGAGGCAGGGCCCACAAGTGGCGATGTCCTGTAAATCTGCAACGCAGAACCATCCCACAGTATGGACGCAGAGGGTGGAAACGGGCACGAGGCAACGTCGCGGGGTGCTGTCTAGGATGAACAACCTGGGTTACAACGGACGTTACAATCAACGCCGCTGCGAACTCCCCAGTTCAGTGTTGTGGTCCCCTAGTAGCTTATCCTCCAAGTCACCTTTAGAAGAGACGCCCACCCCAGCACCTAAAGAGATATCCAGTGAAATAACCATGTGGCGAAACTGAAAAATGACAGCGTGTCAACGAGTTGATTTCTGGATGTGTTTTTGTACTCATGTCTTATTTTCCATAGGTGATTATTTACCAGCTGTCATACCACTGGGTTCATTAATGATTTTGTATCATGGTATTTGTTGTGAATATTGTATTTTGCACTTTCACTTGCATGTTTTTATATATGTCAGCACCAGATGATACTGCTTTGGTTCGTGATAATGATTTTGCATCATTGTATTTGTTTATATATTTATATATATTATGTACCTGTTCACCTATGTCTCTATGTTAACTTTTGATAGTTGGTTAAAGCAATTTTAAAATAATATCTCATGGTTGTGGTCGTAATAGGTCAGATGACATGATGTTAGCGTAGTATATCACGCTTAATTTAATTTGTTCTGTTTGCTTTTCGGACCGCATGAGGTCACAATTATTGACTAAGGTCAGATAAAGCTCACTTGGATATAAGAGATTAATCAACTCCTTTGTGCTGCTGTTTACTGTTGCAATTGTTACTCGTTAGGGTATGTTTGTTTCGAAGACTGTTGGCGAATCTCCTAGCATGGCGAGAAAATGCGCGGCACAGTCTTCTCCGGGACGTTTGGGGTGATGAAAGGGTCCTGTAGCCACCTTTCATTGCCAACTCTCGTAGTGGTCAAGTCGGCAAAGAGGTTTCCGCTACTTGGGAGAAATCCACCTGCGTTAGGTTGGTGGCGGAAATGGCATCCTGGGGTTTTCCGGTCCACGCGGAGCGTGGAAGAGGCTGGAGAAGCGGGAGGCAGTCTGCCGCCGGTACGGGAAGGGTACACAGCTGTGCTCCAGACGAAGAAGGGTGAGTTGGACTGACCGCGTGGCGCGTTGTCACATAGAGAGGAGAGCTTTTAGCTTTTGGTCTCGAATTTCATCTTATACAGATTTATTTGCTGGGTTGCAGCAGGGAATGCAAGGCTTTTGTAGACTTTTCAGTTTGATTCCCAATGCAGTCTTGACTTTGACCCGTGAGAGGAACGCAGCACAAAGGAGTTGCATATGTTGAAGTGCCCTCGGTTCAGTGTGAATGTTTATGTGCCTACAACTGTGTGTGTATGCTTCTAATCTTTTCCGGATCTTGGTAATTTTTGTGTATTTGTGAATTTTCTTTGTCTCATGTGATTAAAATTTGGCCACAGTCCATAGAAATTGTCTCCGCGGACCGAGTGGGCACGCGAGTCTGTTATGAAACGTGTAGTATTTCACAAGCAATTGTACATAGTTAGCATGCAACAGCAGTCTATAGATGCACTACATCAATGTTTTAAGGAATAAATAATTTTGTCTTCAATCTTATCTTGTGTACCGATGTTACGTCGCCGTTACCTTATAGTTTTCCTTGTTGGCCCACCTATAGCGTTTCCATGTGCACAGGTATAGTGATTAGTGTCCCTTTTTTTATCTGAAACAAATGCTCTGGAATAGATCGTGTTTTCACGAATCTTGCTGCAGGCTGCACTTACGCATGGTGTTCACGACCTCTTTACTTTACTCAATATTTGATTCATGGGAAGAATGCCTGGATCATATTAATAACTACATCCCATTCATTATCAATGACTTTACAATGAATGTTCTTTTGTGAGTTTTTCTTATTAATAAATTAAGTAATTTTCCGACTCAGTGCTACCTCTTCTTGTCGTGTGGCTAGAGTCGGTGGCGACCCTATCTTTTATATTGATTTCAGTGTCAAGTAGCATTTTCTTATTCAAAGTGCGCGTGGCTCTTTTAGCTATCAGGATACATTCGAAGGGCGCTTCATGCTTCTTGCACATAGCGTCCTTTTATTCACGCTACTTATATTCACGCTACTTACAATTTACCTTAAAAACCACTGTTTCTTGCATATTTTGGGAGATGAAATAAGAGCATTGATTGTATAGAAAAGCATGTTCCCCTTGATCTCTTCTTGTCTGTCACGTTGCCGATACAGGGTCCATAGAACTACAGAATTTTGATCAAGGAAGACCACGTGTTGCTCGTATATGTGAAATGGGAGAGCACACTCTGTGGGATTTCCTTGAGGAGGATATAAGATGAACACCAACAAAAGCAAAACAAGGATAATGGAATGTAGACGAATTAAATAATGTGATGCTGAGGGAACTAGATTAGGAATCGAGAAACTTAAGGTAGTGGATGCATTTTGCTATTTTGACAGCAAAATAACTGATGATGGCCCAAGTAGATAGGATATAAAATGTGGACTGGCAAATGCAACAATAGCGTTTCTGGAGGAGAGAAATTTGCTAGCATCGAATATATATTTAAGTTTAAGGAGTCTTTTCTGAAAGTATTTGCATCTAGTGTAGCCAGGTATGGAAGTGAATCATGGAAGATAAACAGTTTAGACAACTTTGCTGTAGAAGAATTCTGAAGGTTAGGTGGGTAGATCACATAGCCAATGAGGAGGTACTGAAAAGAACTGAGGAGAAAAAATAAAGTGGCTCAATCCAACTAAAAGAAGGGATCGACTGGTGAAACATATTCTGAGACATCAAGGGATCACCAGTTTACTACTGGAGTGACGTGTGCTGGGCAGTGGTAAAAATCGTAGAGGGAGACCATGATTTGAATACAGTAAGTAGTTTCAGAAAGATGTAGTTTGCAGTAGTTATTCGGAGATGAAGGGGCTTGCACAGGATACAGTAGCATGGAGAATTGCACCAAACCAGTCTTCGGACTGAAGACTACAAGAAGAAATATATGTTAATACATAAAGGGGAAACGTTGTTAGTAAACATCGCGCGTTGTTCTTGTCTGCTTTTTTCCTGGTTTTACACGACATGGATGTACATTGTCTTGCTGAAAAAGCACTTTAATTTATTGTAGAAGAAGTAGTTGCATGGGGATAACATCCAGTGCAATGTAATGTATATTGATTACTTCGTCACCTGTGTGTTGTCGGTGAATGAACTGTGGCAGCTCACCAGGTCTACACTATACAGGTCAGTCATTTACAGACAGAATCTACTCACACCACGGAAGTCAATAAAGCACCATTCTACTCTCGAGTCAACTCTTTCAATATATCAGCGCAACTTTGTTTGGCGGCGTCTTGATGTCAGTGGTAGCCTGGCCAGATGCACATGTAATTGCCATCCTGTTGCAAGCAGATAATTCCCAATGATTCCTGAAGATACAAAAAGTGAATAAGGTTCGGTCGGCCACCACTGTTCGTACACTACGTCTATCTAGACGTGCATCTGTACTACGTTGATGTCCAGAACATGAGCTACAGGTGTATTAATGTTTCACATACCGCAACTGAAATCAGTGACACACCACCGATACATTGTGTGCCCAACATGTGCAATAAGCCTCCTATACATCCATCCAACTTTCTGCAGGTCTGCAGTGAGACCCTGTTGAGTTGGCTGAAGCCGTTCAACACGTCTGTGGGGCGTGGCTGTATTCCGGAATGCATGTTTCAAACACTGTTCACCTGTAAACCCATAACAGTGGGGGCTCAATATGCCTCCTGAGTGGCAGCTGATCGCCGATGATTGTGATAAATGAAGCACTAACACTCTACAACCCCCGCGGTAAGCATGCAACGCGGCGTGGCACTCAACAGTCTATGAGTTTGCTGAATTTTTTTCCGTGGCGTTGTTTTTTTTTCAACTGCAGGCAACTAAATATCTCGAAAACGACGCATCACACGAAAAAAAGTTGTAGTTTAAAAGTTAATATTAGTAAAGGGGACATCTGTCTGTGCTGCAGCTGGCCGTATCCGAAGCACCCCCTCCTAACTGAAAGGGATCGACTTTGTTTTCAAATAGAAATACGCCATTTTGACTGCGTGTTCGGTTCTATTTCAAAAAATACGTGCAGTTTACTTTAAGAACAGACATATTTGATTTTACGTTTCATTTAAGAGATAAATGTAAACTGTGTGTTCTGACGGTTGATATTTCTGTTCAGAATTTTCTTTAGTGTTGCAGATTTGTAGCACAGTATAATATGATAATCCGTTTCACTGCATGGTTATAAACAACGTCCAGAGTGATCCAGGAACAACGATGTGGATGTAATAGTTTTCTATTCCGATTGAGATACTAGATATCGGTGAGTCCCCTTGGCTTTCACCATTAGGATTCTTGATTTCGATGTGTCCACTTGCCTCTCACCACTTGGGTGTTTGGTGTCGGTGGATTCACTGGCCTCTCACCATTTGGGTGTTTCTTGCAGTCTATCCATACATTAAAGTTATTTCGATCTTCCCTGCGACGGATACAACATTCATTTCGCAAGCTGTGAGAGAACAGTTTCCAGAGAGGGTTGGTGCCGAGACGTTAGCGCCGGCGCTCCAGTGGGGCGTGCTGCGTGGTGGGGCGCTGAATCATGGGGCAAACGTGTGGATGTTTATACAATACGTGTGTATCCGTGGCAGGTGCCCCTGTTATTATCACTTTATATACACTTCACCGTAGTACAATAGTTGCGATTAGTGTTTCGCCGGTAGCCACTTAGCAGTCAGCGCGAGTGTTACAGCGGTTGAGTGGAAACACACAACGAAATAAATTACCCTGATGGCGGGGTGCGAGGGTGGCCATCGAAATCAAGCCTTCCGATGGATTGGTATCTCACCACAATCAACCTGTAGGAAACAAAAAACTACGTTACCATACAAGTAGCTTATTTAGTAGAAAAGTCAGTGTCTAGCGATGTTACACGTACTGTACAAGAAATGTTTGAAAATCGATATCAACCGTCAGAACGTATAGGTTTACATTTACTTCGTAAATGAAATGCCTCGTTTCTTAATTGCAAAAACGGGCACCTTTATTATTTGTCAATTACAGTGCCGTCTATCACGAATGGAAAACGATGGTTTGAAAGTACCGTATGTCCTTTTTGGCGTAGAGCCGAATACGCAATCAAAATGGGGAGGGGGGGGGGTTCCCATTTGCAAACAAGAAGTTGATCCCTTCGACGCAGGAGAGGTGGTTAGGAGGTGGACAGTTGTAGCACACACTGATTTTCCTTTTACTAATAAAACTTTTCACCTAGTAAGTTTTGTTTGTAAGATGCGTCATTTTCGAGGTATTTAGCTATCTCAAATGAAAACAAAAGCTCTGTATGTATGTATATATTTGTTTATGTCACTATCTTCCCGAGTTCTGAGTTTATTTAAGGGTCGTAGAGTTCCAAGTTGGACGTTTGTTGTGCTGGTTTTCGCGTTTCACGTTGTTACTCTCTATCTCTGCATCCTGTTTTTACCGTTTATGCATTGTATCGGAATTTGGGTACTGCGTGTAATGCTGTCTCCTCTGGAGGCGATTCCACGGCGGGTTAGTCCTCTGGCAGTGCACAGGTAGAGCCTATCTGTGGCGGAATTTTTTAACGAAATTTTTCGACCTTTGCGGGGCCAGGCTGAGAGCGGATCCCGCATTCTCCCGGATTAAACAGAGGGTCGATGGCCGCTCTTGAGCGCAGCGAGCCGTATATACACGCGCTGCCGGCTCGAAATGCGTACTGGAGTGACGGGCCGGCGGGGCAGGGTCCGGGTGATTACGAACGCCGGCCGCGACCTCCAATAAGCCGATTACTGCTGGCGCTGGGGAGGCGCACGTGCCGCGGGTTGCCGCGCTGCCAGGGGCCGGCCGCAGCGCGGGCAAACAGCCACCGCGCGCCACCTTTCCTCTCGCCTTGTTTTGCATGAAAACAGAAGATACTACCGCTGCAAGTGGCTTTAGGAAATATGTATCTGTAATGGGAATTCTCTGCTCTCTGCTGTACTGATACGGAGCAAAGGTCGGTATACTGGGATTTATCGTCCCGTCGGGTGAGGAACACTTAAATCTTGTCTGAGCGCTTTAATAGCCGTGCGTTGTTTGGCAAAGGGCATTCATTCTGAATAAAATACTCTTCGGGCGTAAGCCACTTGTTATGAAGCATTAAAATAACTATTAAGCGAATGTTCCGACCGTCTTTGCAATGATCTTCTACAGAGCGACTAAACATATGACATCTGCGGATTATCCTATCTGTACCTGCTGTCTTAATTCTGTTATCAGCTCACGACTGATCACACATTCTAGAACATCATTAGAAAGTTCATAGTCTCTGGAGGAGTGGCTCTACGGTAGACTGTTGCCCGTGCAGTTCTAGCAGGTGACTGACAGGCGACAGCGAGCACTGATGCTACTTCGTAATTCTGTTTGGCAACTTTTTTTATCATGTTGGACCCGACCAGTGAAGCTGCTGGCTGGCGGTCACTGCAGGCTCATTGAACTGAGGTTGTTGATAACCAAGCTCTTGGCAGCCTGTAGCCATCCATCTTGTTCATGCTGTAGCGGCATTTAATTATTTCGATACTCACGCTGTCATTTATTTAAGTTTCAGACCAAAAGTGGAGTCCAGCAAAGTACTCGGCCTCCACTATTGCCTAACACTTTTATCGATGTCATAATGAAGAACATCAATCAGTCTTAGATATTTCTGACGATGACCTTTCTGGGGAGAAACGGAGAACAGTTAAGGCTGATCAATAAATATACTAATTCAAGAAATACAATAACAAAATAAGTACAACTAAAACAATAGTAATGGTAGTGATTAGAGAAGGGTGCCCGGAAAAAATCGAGTTAGGTAAGTATCCTGTAAAATGTAGAATACATTGGCTACCTCGTAAGGGTAATTTATTGAGAGCCTCTACCCATGAAATACACTCCTGGAAATGGAAAAAAGAACACATTGACACCGGTGTGTCAGACCCACCATACTTGCTCCGGACACTGCGAGAGGGCTGTACAAGCAATGATCACACGCACGGCACAGCGGACACACCAGGAACCGCGGTGTTGGCCGTCGAATGGCGCTAGCTGCGCAGCATTTGTGCACCGCAGCCGTCAGTGTCAGCCAGTTTGCCGTGGCATACGGAGCTCCATCGCAGTCTTTAACACTGGTAGCATGCCGCGACAGCGTGGACGTGAACCGTATGTGCAGTTGACGGACTTTGAGCGAGGGCGTATAGTGGGCATGCGGGAGGCCGGGTGGACGTACCGCCGAATTGCTCAACACGTGGGGCGTGAGGTCTCCACAGTACATCGATGTTGTCGCCAGTGGTCGGCGGAAGGTGCACGTACCCGTCGACCTGGGACCGGACCGCAGCGATGCACGGATGCACGCCAAGACCGTAGGATCCTACGCAGTGCCGTAGGGGACGGCACCGCCACTTCCCAGCAAATTAGGGACACTGTTGCTCCTGGGGTATCGGCGAGGACCATTCGCAACTGTCTCCATGAAGCTGGGCTACGGTCCCGCACACCGTTAGGCCGTCTTCCGCTCACGCCCCAACATCGTGCAGCCCGCCTCCAGTGGTGTCGCGACAGGCGTGAATGGAGGGACGAATGGAGACGTGTCGTTTTCAGCGATGAGAGTCGCTTCTGCCTTGGTGCCAATGATGGTCGTATGCGTGTTTGGCGCCGTGCAGGTGAGCGCCACAATCAGGACTGCATACGACCGAGGCACACAGGGCCAACACCCGGCATCATGGTGTGGGGAGCGATCTCCTACACTGGCCGTACACCACTGGTGATCGTCGAGGGCACACTGAATAGTGCACGGTACTTCCAAACCGTCATCGAACCCATCGTTCTACCATTCCTAGACTGGCAAGGGAACTTGCTGTTCCAACAGGACAATGCACGTCCGCATGTATCCCGTGCCACCCAACGTGCTCTAGAAGGTGTAAGTCAACTACCCTGGCCAGCAAGATCTCCGGATCTGTCCCACATTGAGCATGTTTGGGACTGGATGAAGCGTCGTCTCACGTGGTCTGCACGTCCAGCACGAACGCTGGTCCAAGTGAGGCGCCAGGTGGAAATGGCATTGCAAGCCGTTCCACAGGACTACATCCAGCATCTCTACGATCGTCTCCATGGGAGAATAGCAGCCTGGATTGCTGCGAAAGGTGGATATACACTGTACTAGTGCCGACATTGTGCATGCTCTGTTGCCTGTGTCTATGTGCCTGTGGTTCTGTCAGTGTGATCATGTGATGTATCTGACCCCAGGAATGTGTCAATAAAGTTTCCCCTTTCTGGGACAATGAATTCACGGTGTTCTTATTTCAATTTCCAGGAGTGTATATTTCAGACAATATTAAGAACATCTCGTGGTTTTACCAATACGTTAGGCCCCTTCAATGAGATTCCAAGGGGCCAATCAAAGCAAAATCAATTATGTAAGACAGCGAAATCAAGCCAGTCTTGTAGAAAGGTGCACCGTTACACTCATCACCACTTAAGGCGTCAGAGGTGAAGTTCTTGATGCCCGCGATATACAGGGTGACCAAAAAGTCAGTATAAATTTTAAAACTGCATAAATCACGGAATAATGTAGATAGAGAGGAACAAAGTGACACACATGCTTGGAATGACATGGGGTTTTATTAGAACCAAAAAAATACAAAAGTTCAAAAAATGTCCGACAGATGGCGCTTCATCTGATCAGAATAGCAACAATTAGCATAACAAAGTAAGACAAAGCAAATATGATGTTCTTTGCAGGAAATGCTCAATATGTCCACCATCATTCCTCAACAATAGCTGTAGTCGAGTAATAATGTTGTGAACAGCACTGTATAGCATGTCCGGAGTTATGGTGAGGCAATGGCGTCGGATGTTGTCTTTCAGCGTCCCTAGAGATGTCGGTAGATCACGATACACTTGCGACTTCAGGTACCCCAAAGCCAATAATCGTACGGACTGAGGTCTGGGTACCTCGGAGGCCAAGCATGACGAAAGTGGCGTCTGCACACACGATCACCACCAAACGACGCGCGCAAGAGATCTTTCACGCGTCTAGTAATATGGGATTTTTTTTAGTTCTAATAAAACCCCATGCCATTCCAAGCTTGTGTCTCAATTTTTACATCTCAATCTACATTATTCCATGGTTTATTAAGGTTTCAAATTTATACTGACTTTTTGATCACCTAATAGAAAACAAAACTGGAAAATTAACAAAAGAAAGTGATGATAGATCTGGCTCTTATCACAACTGTAGCGAGTCAGAATATTTAGACTCAAGTGGATAGAGGATACGGTAAGGATGGAACAGACTAGAACATCCTGAGCAAATATGGAAAGAAATCTTGAAGGAAAAACAAGAACACGTTGGATGAACATGATAAACATTCTTATCGAAGACTGAGCAGGCACTCTGTACAGTGTCATGAACGAGAGCTTTTATCTTGATGGGAAGATTCGCAGGAGGTTTGTACACAGCACCCATTGAACTGGTACTGTTTGATGGCGATGATGATGAAAAAGGTGAAGGTGGTGGTTGTGGTGGCGGTTTTGGTTGTGGTGGTGACTAATTCCCCGTCGGCGAATCGATCATTAGCGAACAGATGTATTATAAGTGAGAATCGCCTTCAGCGATTTGGGTATATTGGGGAAAAATGGTACAAAATGGACAGTGAGTAGAGGTACTGTTAGATGTAGCGCATTGTTCAAGAGACTATCCTTTTAATTCTCGTATTTTTCTTTTAAAATTTATGTTGATGTCATACAGCGAGCAGCACCAAATAATATAAGTGCTACATTTTATGATGAAAATAAATGTATGTAAGTATCTCATGACGGATGATAATAACATGCCATGCCAACAGAAAACAAAGACAACTGAGAAACAAAATAAAAGTACTAGTTTCTACTGAAGTGATACTGAAAATAATATTCTGGTTGCAATTGCTTTCCATTAAATAATGGTAAGCAATTCCAAACCGAAACATTATGACCACTTCCCACTGCGAGACTGAATGCTATCCAGTGACATTGTGGCGATGTGACGTGGTAAAGGAAGTATGTCCAAGCCGCAGTGCATGTTTCCAGCAGCCGTTCGCCTGAGTGACAACGTATTTGGATACGACGTGCCCTGAAGTAACTAAAAACGTGATTCAACCTAGCACGTGACACCTTTTAATTGGTCTACGGTCCAATTTCGGCGATCTTGTGCGGACTTCAATTGTGATTGACAATGTTGTTGGGTCGAGGTGGGAACTCATAATGATTATCTACAGTGGAGCTTCATGTTCAACAATGTACGCTGAACGATGTGCTCCAAAACACTTGTACCTGCACCACATTTACCACAGATGGCGGACTATCTTGATTTATAGAATGGACAAGCTTCTGACCTCAACGTTCCGTGATGAGGCGCGGACGTTCAGCACCTTGTCGCATACTAGTGGCTTCACTGTCGTTCAGCCACTTTCCATAGACGCACAAGACAGTTTCACTTGGAAAGCCTACCAGCTGTCTCGTTTGGAAGAGGATTGCACCACGTGCTGGGCCACAGCGATCTGTGTCAGAGACTCTAATGTCAGTAGACTTCCCAATTCTGGGGACATATCGACACCAAAATGAGTCCGCTTTCGTCTCTGCTCATGTAGATACTTGTTCACCGCATCATCTGCTGCAGTGACACTAGGACTCATTAATCCTCTCCATGGTGATTGGTCGTAGTGTTTTGCCGTATAGGTGTATGTATGTGTCAAAATTATATGCTCTCGCAACAAGGTTTTCAAATGCATACAGCAAAAAAATCTTCCTAGACATGAAGGAATCAAGGAGATGAGAGACATAAGAGTAAAGAAAAGAACCATACCGAAAAATATTCCATACTTCATATCCTTCGATTCTTTGCTTAAGGAACGTCATTTCTTGAAGACTGGTAGCCATAATGATGCTTTTCCATTTCAGAAATTGGTTAGTGGTACTGTTCTCCAAATTTGTCTCTAACAGTGCGAAATTTATCCTGGAAGATGTGCATATCTCATTCAGGAAATACAGTTTAATTAGTATGTTACGTTTGATAAGATGTTAGACGTTTGGCATGCCATTTTCTTAATATTATTCAGCAAATCAAGGGAATTCGATATTACTAGCTGAAATTTATTACAGAACTCAATAAATCTTTCTCCTCTTTCATTCCTTGTCCCAAGCCCATATTCTCCTGTAACCTTTTCTTCTACCCCTTACCCTCCAAGTGCATTCCAGTCCCCCATGACTACTAGATTTTTATCCCCCTTTACGTACTGAATTACCCTTTCAATATCCTCATACACTTTCTCTACCTCTTCATGTTCAGCTTGTGACGTCGGCATGTATACCTGAACTGTTGTTGTTGGTGTTGGTTTGCTGTTGATTCTAATAAGAACAACCCTATCACTGAACTGCTCACAGTAACACATTCTCCACCCTAGCTTCCTATTCATAACGAATCCTACTCCTGTTATACCATTTTCTGCTGCTGTTGATATTACCCTATACTCATATGACCAGGAATCCTTGTCTTCTTTCCACTTCATTTCACTGACCCCTACTTTATCTAGATTGAGCCTTTGCATTTCCCATTTGAGATTTTCTAGTTTCCCTACCTTGTTCAAGTTTCTGACAGTCCACATCCCGACTTGTAGGACGTTATCCTTTCATTTATTATTCAATCCTTTTCTCATGGTCACCTCCGCCTTGGTAGTTCCCTCCTGGAGATCCGAATGGGGGACTATTCCGGAATCTTTTTCCAATGGAGAGATCTTCACGACACTTTTTCAATTACAGGCCACATTTCCTGTTAATACACAATACGCGTCTCTAATGCAGTGGTTTCCATTGTTTTCTGCTTCCTCTTGCCGTTGATCATTTGCTGATAACGAAACATAATGAACTATAATTTGCACTTAAGTCCAAAATTTAAAAAGAAACTCTATGTCTAACGTAAAATGCCGACGCGGCAAAATTCCTGACCATTAAAGTAAACGTAGGTTTACAAGAACAGGACGGCACCAGGTAAATCAGCAACCTTATCTCTAGTTAACTATACAAGCTGGAAATAACAGTATTGGAATTCTGCCCATTAACTAATCGCAGAACGAAATCGACAAGAACACATAAAGAGGCCTACACTATTCTGGAGTACTGCCAAGATTGACAGGCCCAGCAAAATTCAACACTAGGTCAACCAATTAGGTACAGGTTGACTCACTTAAACATAACGTGACAATAATGTAAGAGCATGCCCCCAGGGTCAAATATACATTTATCTTCAAGAGCTGAAACGTATTTCAGCCAAAAATACTTGGCCCTTGCAGTGGCTCCGCTGTTAAGACAATAATAAATGGGAAAACACTGAATCCTCCAACTGCTAACACAGCTTGAAGGTGAATCCCAACAAGCGTGGAAGTGAGTACACAATGGAATCTTCGTCCAGCACCACCTGAAAGGTACACTTTTTGTCCACTGTCTCCTTAAAGCACATGATTCGGGTAGTATCACCCATTGCAGAGGTGGCCAAGATATCGGCTCAGTGTCATGTCTGGGCCCAAGAGGCAAAACGCTCAGCCTAGCTTCACATTACCCCAACCCGCACCCTGCGTTTTCTGAGCGCGAGGAGGAGTAAGAGGGAAAACCGCAAACACGCCGCATTTAGATGCCAGTGCAGTCTTGCTGCGTTGGAACTGGGTTTATGTTTCACACAACATAGATGACAAACAATACAAGTTTTCAGTATGTATTAGTTACTTATTTGTGGCGAGCTGAAGACATAATACAATTTTTATCTGGTACAAGCAGTCAGCATACAGGCAGATGCAGACAATTTCACAGAGTTTCGCACTCACGTAGCCACGTAAACGCGACTTATTTGGTTTCATAATCGAAGAAAGATCTTTCACACAAATATGTTGATCGAAATATTTAGGACTTTTGCAACCTCATTGTGGAGACTTGGAAAAGCTATCTGAGAAAACCAATGTAGACGTCATGGACAGTTTTAATGTAAAAAGATTTGTATTTAAAACTGGAATTACCTTGCAGCTCACTTAGTTACTTCTGCACTTGCACAGGGGCGTTTCCAACTGAAACGGGAAACGATATCGAAAACAGTGTGCCGGACCGAGACTCGAACTCTGGACCTTTGCCTTTCGCGGGCAAGAGCTCTACCATGTGTTACTGTGAGCAGTTCAGTGGTAGAGAGCGCTTTCCCACGAAAGGCAAAGGTCCAGAGTTCGAGTCTCGGTCCGTCATACAGTTTTAATCTGCCAGGAAGTTTCATATCAGCGTACACTCCGCTGCAGATTGAAAATCTCATTCTGGATATCGAAAACAGATGTAAGACTGACAGCGTCCTCAAAACCTTTAGAAAACTATCGTTGAAATTTTTGCAAGACCACAATGAATTCTTGAAACCTAGCGCTTCCGTCAGCGTAGTGAATTTGATTGTCTTTGTCAGTATATGTTCCTTCTACAACGCGATTTTCTTTTTAAATGCATTCCTATCAAATCAGGAAAGGTTACCTTGCAGTGTCTTACTAGGGCAGTGCGCAGTCAAGTCCATTTAAAGCTTGAAATCTGCAATCCATCCCTGATGTTCTAATTTTCGTTTCTGCACTCCTTTTTCCTTCATAAATTGAACAATGGCGAGATTTAAATCGAAAAATCGTTCCAGGTATGCTCATTGACTTAGCCAACGCACTTTTCAATAATAAGGGAAATTAATTTCCATTGAAAAATGTTGCAAACTGAAAATGGAATGATGGGTGTGACTTCAGAAATTTTGTTATTCGTATCACCAATTTCATCGAGTGCTCCATGCCTGAAAATGTAGCACAAAGTTCTACTTGATAAAAGAACAATGAATCCCGTCTCTGGATTGTCATAATTATTTGATGTTTCATTGTCATCTAAAAGTTTAAACTGTTTCTGCGCGGTACTACACCATTGGCCATTAAAATTGCTACACCACGAAGATGACGTGCTACAGACGCGAAATTTAACCGACAGGAAGAAGATGCTGTGATATGAAAATGATTAGCTTTTCAGAGCATTCACACAAGGTTAGCGCCGGTGGCGACACCCATAACGTGCTGACATGAGGAAAGTTTCCAACCGATTTCTCATACACAAACAGCAGTTGACCGGCGTTGCCTGCTGAAACGTTGTTGTGATGCCTCGTGTAAGGAGGAAGAATACGTACCATCACACTTCCGACTTTGACAAAGTTCGGATTGTAACCTATCGCGATAGCGGTTTATCGTATCGCGACATTGCTGCTCGCGTTGGTCGAGATCCAATGACTATTAGCAGAATATGGAATCGGTGAGTTCAGGAGGGTAATACGGAACGCCGTGCTCGATTCCAACGGCCTCGTATCACTAGCAGTCGAGATGACAGGCATCTTATCCGCATGTCTGTAAAGGATCGCGCAGCCACGTCTCTATCCCTGAGTCAACTGTTGGGGACGTTTGCAAGAGAACAACTATCTTCACGAACAGTTCGACGACGTTTGCAACAGCATGGACTATCAGCTCGGATACCACGGCAGCGGTTACCCTTGACGCTGCATCACAGACAGGAGCGCCTACTATGGTGTACTCGACGGCGAACCTGGGTGTACGAATGGCAAAACGTTATTTTTTTTATGAATCCAGGTTCTGTTTACAGCCTCATGATGGTCGCATCCATGTTTGGCGACATCGCTGTGAACGCACATTGGAAGCGTGTATTTGTCATCGCCATATTGGCGTGTCACCATGCGTGTTGGTATGGGGTGCCATTGGTTGCACGTCTCGGTCACCTTTTGTTCGCATTGACGGCACTTTGAACAGTGGACGTTACATTTCAGATGTGTTACGACCCGTGGCTCTACCCTTTATTCGATCCCTGCGAAACCCTACATTTCTTCAGGATAATGCACGACCGCATGTTGCAGGTCCTGGACGGGTCTTTCTGGATACAGAAAATGTTCGACTGCTGCCCTGGCCAGCACATTCTCCAGATCTCTCACCAATCGAAAACGTCTGGTCAATGGTGGCCGAGCAGCTGGCTCGTCACAATACGCGAGTCACTACTCATTATGAACAGTCGTATCGTGATGAAGCTGAATGGGCAGCTCTACTTTTACACGCCATCCTAGCTCTGTTTGACTCAATGCCCAGGTGTATCAAGGCCGTTATTACAGCCAGAGGTGGTTGTTCTGGGTACTGATTCCTCAGGATCTATGCACCCAAACTGCGTGAAATTGTAATCACATGTCAGTTCTAGTATAATATATTTGTCCAATGAATATCCGTTTATCATCTGCATATTTTCTTGGTGTAGCAATTTTGTTGGCCAGCAGTGTATAAATACGTTTCGTAGCAAATACGCAGTATCCGTCACTTACGTGAATTGAGAATTCTCGCCCCTCTCTTCTGTCATTCCCATTCATTTTAAAGAACTGTGACAATAGATCGTTATATTGCCTCGTTTCGTGCAAACAGCCACTGGACCTGTGAACGTTCTTCACACCACGAACAAACAGCGAAGGGTAAACAGCCGTGACAGCACGATTCTGCCGAACTCAGAGAGCTGTGCCTACCGCAGTGCCAGATGGGGTGTCAGGCTGTTCCGGGTACTTCCGAGAAGGACCGAGAAAAGCCGAGTGGCAGGCCGTGTCTTGGCCCGCACGTGGTCGGTACATGCTACAGGCGTGAAGACTGGCACGCCGTGGCCAGCCCTGGGATCATGATGTTTTTGGTTTGTGGGGTGCTCAACTGCGCGGTTATCAGCGCCCGTACAAAATCCCAGTCTTTACTCAGTCCAATCTCGTCACTTTCATGAATGATGATGATGTTGAAATGAGGCACTGTCCGCCTGATAAAGAAAGTAAGAGCCTACGGAATATCAGACCAGCTGTGTGGCTCGATTGAAGAGTTTTTAGCAAACAGAACACAGCATGTTGTTATCAACGGAGAGATGTCTACAGACGTTAAAGTAACCTCTGGCGTACCACAGGGGTGTGTTATGGGACCATTGCTTTTCACAATATATATAAATGACCTAGTAGATAGTGTCGGAAGTTCCATGCGGCTTTTCGCGGATGATGCTGTAGTATACAGAGAAGTTGCAGCATTAGAAAATTGCAGCGAAATGCAGGAAGACGTGCAGCGGATAGGCACTTGGTGCAGGGAGTGGCAACTGACCCTTAACATAGACAAATGTAATGTACTGCGAATACATAGAAAGAAAGATCCTTCATTGTATGATTATATGATAGCAGAACAAACACTGGTAGCAGTTACTTCTGTAAAATATCTGGGAGTATGTGTGCGGAACGATCTGAAGTGGAATGATCATATAAAATTAATTGTTGGTAAGGCGGGTACCAGGTTGAGATTCATTGGGAGAGTCCTTAGAAAATGTAGTCCATCAACAAACGAGGTGGCTTACAAAACACTCGTTCGACCTATACTTGAGTATTGCTCATCAGTGTGGGATACGTACCAGATCGGGTTGACAGAGGAGATAGAGAAGATCCAAAGAAGAGCGGCGCGTTTCGTCACAGGGTTATTTGGTAACCGTGATAGCGTTACGGGGATGTTTAACAAACTCAAGTGGCAGACTCTGCAAGAGAGGCGCTCTGCATCGCGGTGTAGCTTGCTCGCCAGGTTTCGAGAGGGTGCGTTTCTGGATGAGGTATCGAATATATTGCTTCCCCCTACTTGTACCTCCCGAGCAGATCACGAATGTAAAATTAGAGAGATTAGAGCGCGCACGGAGGCTTTCAGACAGTCGTTCTTCCCGCGAACCATACGCGACCGGAACAGGAAATGGAGGTAATGACAGTGGGTGGCCCTCCGCCACACACCGTTGGGTGGCTTGCGGAGTATAAATGTAGATGTAGATGTAGATGTAGATGGACAACACAAACACCAAGTCCCCGGGCTGACATCACAATGCTCCCCGTCTCCTTTTATAATTGGCGGGTCTACCTCTCATGGCATCTAGTGATGAAATCTGCTTTACGTAGCGGTGTCCAAATACTTTTGATACGATAGCGTAGTCTGCAGGAGTGTGGTTATCGCCCAGCGTTTGTGGGGGCTGGGGGCAGGAGGAGGGCTGGGGTCCGATTCTTGTCTTCGTCCTCAATCTTAAACCCCAAATAAAATTCGTCACATTGTTTTACCAGAGGATTAAACTCTAGTATTTGCGATGAGATAACGACAACGATTTTACATTTCGCCTAAAATGCTTCCTTGAATACTTTTATGAACCTGATGACGGCCAGTCTACTGAAACTCGTTGTAGTATAAATAAAGTATTTTACCAGCCGCTCAAGGCTATAATATGACATTTTTCAAATTAGAGTTGAATTCCACATTTGCGTACGTAACAAAAACAATTTGCGCTGTTTACATGACTACAGCGCAATCTTTCTTCTGAATTAATTCAGAGCACAATCCACAAACCTTCAAAGAACAGCGAATCCTGTCGGAGGAACGTCCGCAACTGAGCATTATACCAGACGTTGAAAATACCGCTACAGTTGTTAGGTTATTTTGTTTAGAACACGACCGGTTTCGGGCTCTTATACGCCCATCTTCAGGTATCGCAACAGGCACAAAGCGTGCAGTCTGTCCTCTGTGCTCGCTGGTAGCACACCACGTCTTGTAATCGTTCACTGCGGCGCTCGGGCTCACAGCACCAAGTTACGATACCTGAAGATGGGCGTATAAGAGCCCGAAACCAGTCATGTTACAAATAAAATAACCTTAAAATTGTAGTGGTATTTTCAACTTCTAATTCAAAGAACATACATACTCTCACAATAAATGTCAGAACTGTGAATGCTGAGTTGCAAGCAGCAGCAAACGCATGTAATTGTACGTATTCAAACATGACTCATCGTCTGTTCTGAATAACCACCTTCATTTCCTGGAGGCAGATTTCTGAACCGAGCGTTATGGCTGGCAATTTCTTCTTAATTTATTGATCGCTTTTCAACAATTAATCTGCTGAATATTTAAGCTAAACTGCAGAAGAATGACCAATTAACAGCATTTTCAAAGATTTCAATAGGCAGAGACTGGTGTGTCACAAAAATCTAAGCTCTATAGCTACATTGATGGTTACACAAGATGTATGCGCCTATTTTATCAATTAAAATGAAGAAACAGTGCTGATATGGAAATAGAATTAAAAAATTTGATTTTGTAGGCCACTGAATGTGAGGCGTCTGGTTTGTTGACGCGTTTCGGTTTCATCGTCATCAAAAAATTGGAAAACGTTACAAAAAATATGAGACCAATACAGTAAAGATGGCTAAGGCACAAAGAAGTGCACACATTAACAGACAGATGCCGGTTCAAAGAGAAGAACTTCATTCGTATAATCTGGGGTCATGTGAATATGGTGCATTCCGGCAAGTTGCTGAATTGCACAATTTCACAATTGCGTGACATAGCGTCGAAGATAACGAAATGGCGACAGGTGCTGCTAGTTATAAGTTGTGGCGTTAAACGCAGGGAAAAATGTGAATTAAAATACAGAAAATCATAAAAATGGTTGCATATATAATGCACCACATCTTATAAATAAACTGTAAAGGTATGATATCCACGATATTGCCCACGTAATGCTGCTAAAGTAATATGGTGTATAAAAGTGAGGTTAGGGGAGGGCGGAGACGGCAAGATGCGTACCATAAGTGAAGAAGGTTGTATTTATTTGGTTGCAAAGTAAATAGTGACATGGCAAACCATACATAACAAATTTAACAACCAAATTGTGTTCTGCATGGAGTACGCAATCGTAGTGAGACTAAACATGATACATAATCAAAAAGATATCTTAGAAATAACAATACGCATTTCACACGGATTCTGTGTTGAAGTAGCAGGCTTATATGCAAATGTAACGACTCGTAATATTTTATAGCGACATGCGTACAGTATATGCACAAGTGCCAGTTGTGGTGACAATCGTAAATTAAATGTCATACCAGAAAACGTAACACAACGACTAAACAGATACAGGCAAAAATATACAAACACTGAAGTATTAAAAAAATTAGTAAATAACATAAATAAGGACCAACGTTAAAAAGTTCTCTAAATGCAACAAGTCCCCATGGCAGTAAATAAGCGGGAAGAGGGTAAGAGGGAGGAGGGACTGGGTAGAGGGTAGAAGGGGGTGAGAGGAAGTTGAAAGAATAGGGATTTATTTCAAAAAGTGTGTCTGGAGATCAAGGGGTGCACGCTGAAGGAGATCAAAAGGGGTCCAAAGTTAGTTCAACCAATCAGCAGGTCGTCAAATATTTTAAAGAACCACTGGCGGTCCCCCCCCCCCCCCCCCCCGTTTACTCGTTAACCAATTTAGACTGGCTTTTAGAACGATGAATATGGATTTCCAGTTCTTCGAGGGTGTCCAGGTCTCACCCCTTACATTAGATTTGCATGAGTCCCTTATCCTCAGTTCCGGCTGAAGTTACTTGGCGTTCATTTTTAAGATGTATACCAAGGGTGGTGTTATTTTTTTTTTAAGTATCTTGTCTGAAGTGTGTTGTGAAGCTCCTACCAGTCTGTCCTATATCACCCGTCCTATATCACATGATTAGCAGTTGATTTTAGAAACTTCCGTTTTTTGACTTTGTCATTGTTACTCGCGATGCGATGGCGTAAGAATAATCTCAGTTTATTACGAGTGTGAAAACCTGTTTTAACATGTGCCTTTTAAAAATCATGACCTGTTTTTCAGAAAAGTGCCGTTAGTAAGTTCGGGAAACAAATTTCACTTCATTAGCCGTGGGTGAAGCAATTGTTTTTCTAACTTTTGTTCTTTTTTTTTATAAAGAATTTTGTCACCCCTTTGTTCACAGAAAGCACTATTCGTGCAATGGGGCAAAATTCTTAACACATGATTTTCTAATTTGAAATGTAATTTACAGTTTATCGTTGCCGCTGTTGGCAGTCGTGCAAACTTACAGTATTTCTAGTTTTTGTTTTCTTTTTCCTGTTGTAATGTGTTTCGACCCCGTGTGGCCCCTATGTCCCAGACTTTGTCTACTCCCCATATTTGTGCACAATGCAAAGTTGTGAGCTTTAGCTATGCTATCTTGTAGGATTATTGGATTTACTGTACCCCTGGCCCCCATATTGTACGTCGATATAATATATTAAAAGTTACTACATTGCGCGTATAATCTGGCTATTCATGCGCAGGAATCCAAGTCAAACACATATTGTTATTTTCTAAGCTATCTTTGTATCATGCTGCGTGTTAAATCTCACTACGACTGCGTACTCCATGCAGAATATAACTTTGTCGTTATATTTGTCACGTATATATTAAAAGTTACTACATTTGTGTATAATCTGGCTATTCATGCGCAGGAATCCAAGTCAGACACATATTGTTATTTTCTAAGCTATCTTTGTATCATGCTACGTGTTAAACCTCACTACGACTGCATACTCCATGCAGAATATAACTTTGTCGTTATATTTGTCACGTATTTCTTCCCTTTGTTACTATTTACTTTGTAACCAGAGAAACTCATCTTTCTTCACTTATGGTTTACGCCTTCCTTTCTAAACCCCTTCCCTTCTACTGCACCCCCACTTTTAGTTATATACCATATTACCTACATTAGATGAACGATATCTTCGAGAATATTCCTTTAAATTTTATTTTGAAGATGTGATGTTTTGTATATACAACCGTTTTTATGATTTCCTGGGTTTTCGTTCACATTTATCCTTGCGTTTAACGCCACAACATTTTCCCACTAGCACCACCTGTTGACCATTTCGTTATGTTCGACGGTATGTCGTGTCTTGTGCAATTCAGTAATGTTCCAGAATGTGTCACATTCACATGACACCATACTGCATGTGTGAAGTTCTCCCTGCATTGGTATGAGTCTTTCACACATTCTGTTAACTAATTTACTTGTTTGTCTCTTAGCCATCTTCACTGTGCTAATCTAATGTTTTTATAGCCTCTTCAGATTTTCTGATGATGATAGTAATCGAAATGTGTCAATAAACCAGTCGCCTCACATCCAGTAATTTCTCCACTCTAGGCGCAATAGCCACAATATGATTTCATTTTCGGATTCATCACCCACGACATAGCAAAGAATAAGATTCCCATATTTTTGAAATGAAGAAGTGGTTGATCAGTGTTTTAATAGCTGAACAGTGGTCGATGTCGATATACACACATCAAAAAAAGTTTTGCATCACCCCACTTCCCAGAACTCTTGAAGGTAGACGTTGGCTGTGCATATTGTATCACAAACACAGTCGCTTTGACTGTTCAGAGATGCCATTAAACCCGCCCAAAGATGTAAACAATCAAGCTTGAGCAGCGCATATTAGACGAAGGAGGCTCGTGTTGTTTGCAGTTCAACCACGCCTAGGCGGTCAATACAGCAGTTCGATCGCGTCCGCATTGTTACTTTGTGCCAGGAAGGGCTCTCAACAAGGGAAGTGTCCAGGCGTCTCAGAGTGAACCAAGCGATGTTGTTCGGACATGGAGGGGATACAGAGAGACAGGAACTGTCGATGACATGCCTCGCTCAGGCCGCCCAAGGGCTACTACTGCAGAGGATGACCGATAACTACGGATTATGGCTCGGTGGAACCCTGAGAGCAACGCCAACATGTTGAATAATGATATTCGTGGAGCCACAAGACGCTTGTTACGACTCAAACTGTGAGCAATAGGCGGCATGATGCGCAACTTCACTCCCGACTTCCATGGGGAGTTCCATCTTTGCAACAACGACACCATGCAGTGCTGTACAGATGGGCCCAACAACATGCCGAATGGACCGCTCAGGATTGGCTTCACGTTCTCTTTACCGATGAGTGTCGCATATGCATTCAACCAGACAATCGTCAGAGCCGTGTTTGGAGGCAACCCTGTCAGGCCGAACGCCTTTAGACACACTATCCAGCGAGTGCAGCAAGGTGGAGGTTCCCTGCTGTTTTGGCGTGACATTATGTGTGGCCGACGTACGCCGGTGGTGGTTATGGAAGGATCCGTAACGGCTGTACGATACGTGAATGTCATCCTCCTACCGATAGTGCAACCATATCGGCAGCATATTGGCGAGGCATTCATGGACGACAATTCGCGCCCCGATCGTGACTTCCTTCAGGGTAACGATATCGATCGACTAGAGTGCCCAGCATGTTCTCCAGACATAAACCCTATCGAACATGCCTGGGATAGATTGAAAACGTCTGTTTATGGACGACGTGACCCACCAACCTCTCTGAGGGATCTACGCCGAATCGCAGTTGAGGAGTGGGACAATCTGGACCAACCGTGCCTTGATGAACTTGTTGATAGTATGCCACAACGAATACAGTCATGCATCAATGCAAGATGACGTGCTACTGGGTATTAGAGGTACCGGTGTGTACAGCAATCTGGACCACCGCCTCTGCAGGTCTCGCTGTATGGCGGTACAACATTCGATGTGTGGTTTTCATGAGCAATAAAAAGGGAGGAAATGATGTTTATGTTGATCTCTATTCCAATTTTCTGTATAGGTTCCGGAACTCTCAGAAGCGAGGTGATGAAAATCTTTTTTTGATGTGTGTATTTGTCTCAGGCTACACCCAAAGGCGGCTGCAGTTATTTTTAGCCTCTGAAATAGACGTTGTGTGGGAAGAATACGCTCCCGAATATGACGATGGCATTGGACGTCATTGTACCGGGTTATTCATAAATATCTCTGAGCTTTCAGAAGACTGATGCACTATAACTAAATAGAGAAGAATAACACATATCAGTGGACAGAGCATCCCTTCGAGTTTCGGTTCGAAATACGCGTCGTGGCGAAATTGTTCTAGGCAAGCATGTCACTGCATCTAGACAAATAGTCCACACCGAATTGTCGCATCGAACTAGTTCGTGCCTTCATATAGGCAATGTAATGAACAGATTTCCAAAGCGGGCTGCTGTTGTACCTTCCTAGACAATTTATGTCAGTGACTTCAATAGATTGCACCGATTTGTTGACATATGCCGCATTACAAACGGTAACTACACTGAGAATTTGTAATATTAGTTAAAATTTGGGGAGATGCGCTTTACACTGACACATATCTATTTTCTGTACATATTTTAGTGTTCACACAGTTGTCTCCTGAATCGCTAGAGATACTTACGAATAACCCCATATTTTCGAAATATGTATCATATGGCAATTTATTGAACTATTAAACGTAATTTTTTAAAATTCTTTTTATTGTCCATGTTAACAAACAGTGGTGTTGCTAAATTTTAGATATTATATGTGAATCGAATTATTTGGTGAACCTTGCCACATCTTTGACACATATATGTTTTCCATTTGAGAAACTTCAATATTTCTCTTTATTAAGTCAATTAATTAGTTACATGTTCCATAGATAACGTGAAATTTTTTTATCGAAGTAGATGGGAACGAGTCAGTTTTATTGCACATGTATAGTGGTCAGAAGCGCAAAGTATCCAGGCTAAGGCATTCCTGTTTATTAAGCTGAGAAGTAGTAGATGCAAGTGCATGGAAATGAGTGATTACAATTTTCATTTATTATAGTATAATATCAAATTTTTATTCAAGATTCAGATTGAGTACTTTAAACAATTCTTCTGATGCTGAATTTGAAAATTTTCCTTCACGGTGCATGTGCTCTGTCTCCATCGTCGTCGTCGTCAAACAGAATTTTACTAGAATTGGGCTTCCTGCTCTTCGCAATCTTCATTTTACTGTCGTTCTTCTCTTCGCTGCCGGCCGCTGTGGCCGAGTGGTTCTAGGAATTTCAGTCCGGAACCGCACTGCTGCTACGGTCGCAGGTTCAAATCCTGCCTCGGGCCTGGATATGTGTGATGTCCTTAGGTTAGTTAGGTTTAGGTAGTTTTAAGTCTAGGGTACTGATGACCTCAGATGTTAGGTCCCATAGTGCTTAGAGCTATTTTACATTTCCCCTCGGTTGCCGTTCGCTTTTATAATTTTCTTTTTCTTCTCTTTCTTTATTTGTCGCTTAGAGGACACCAATATAACTGCGTGATGTAAGTATCGCCGCGGAGCCCTTTGTTAGTGCGCTGTTTTTACGTCCCCCCCCTACACAAAGTGGCCAGAAGCCACCACCGAGATGATCTCTTTGCCCGAACTGATGCCGTTACACTAAAGCTGTGTGTCTTTTAATAGCATGACCGAACTTTAAATAACTAAAGTAGGATCACGGAGTCAAGGTACGACTTTTTCAACAAAATTTCATTAAAAAGACGTAAGTCACATTCCTTTCCCTTAATTAATACACAAACTGACCACTTACCGTACATTAGGATAACTAAAATTTGTTGTAACTCTGAGGAACTGGTAGGCTGCACTGAGTGACTAGATCCTTCAGGGAGCAAAAACTACAGCATTTCCCGCATCATGCCAGCACCCAAGGACCCCAATGGTCATTTTGTCCACTGTGGTCACTTTGCCCGGCTCTCCCCTACATGACTGGTTTTTTCGTTAACGAATTAAAAATTTCTGTCCTCGTCATGCAACTATAAACTTAAAAATTTAGTTTTTTTACAGGTTATCACCCTTTAAATAAAAATTTGTCTATGGAATGGAATGAGGTGTCCAGAAGAAGAAATACTTAGGCCTGATTCAGAATTTGCTTTGCTGTCTTTCAGACATTTCGGCAAATTATCAAACGTTTTCGATGATGAAAATTGAAATCTCTGAATCACTGGCAGCTTTAGTGCTTGATGGTAAGGTTAATTTTTTATTCTTTTGTTGTATGTGTGTGTGTTATGGTGTGTTTACGACGTATTTGATTAGTCAATATACATATATTGTTTAGGTACAGTTAAAATGACTGAATGGAAAGATACTTAAAAGTCAACTGCCGGTGAACACCATATATTATACTTACTGCTCGCTTTTGTGAAACCCCAGAAAATTATTCCGTAAGTCGCAAGGAAAATGTCGATCGTTTTTTATTGTCGTAAACCTTAAGCAACGTAAGAGTTTAGACGGTTTCAAGCTGAAATGATTGAAGGCGCAATTTACCATTCATGAGATAGTTGGTTCAAATGGCTCTGAGCAGTATGCGACTTAACTTCTGAGGTCATCAGTCGTCTAGAACTTAGAACTAATTAAACGTAACTAACCTAAGTACATCACACACATCCATGCCCGAGGCAGGATTCGAACCTGAGACCGTAGCGATCGCTCGGTTCCAGACTGTAGCGCCTAGAACCGCGCGGCCACTCCGGCCGGCCATGTGGTAGTAATGCAGGGTATGCGATCAGTTGTGTTTTAGATAATCTTGATGCAACAAGTTTTTTTTTGTTTCTATTATTACTGTGTTTTATGTAGAGACTTCATGAATTATTTCGTGACACCCTAAGAGAACCAAGGGACTATATACATAGTTTAAATCTTGCACTCGATGAAGTATATATGGTTCGTTGATGATAAGGGTAGTTACTTACGGGAGCGATATTAGGCACGAACCTCTGCGTATAAAAAGGTGTGTCGTCGCATTCCCTGACTTCTGACGTGACACGAAAGAGTTGTAGCCCACCACAATTCAGAAGGTTATGCAGCGTTTTCGCGGTGATGCAGCAATTCAGCTGCATGCAGATATGGGGTGACTGTCTTGTACAGACTATCAGAGAAATTTGTTCCCCACAGGTTGCCCTTAAACCTTAGCGCCTTTGCCATAAACCACTAGTCTTCACACTTTTCCGTTCATTAATTTTAGATAGTACAATATTAATGAGTGCATGAACGCAATCGTATGAATAATGTGACATGCCTGCTTCTTGTCAATCCTCGATCTTTGCAGATACAACACAAGAACCCTATGTGATGTAAGTGTGGTCGTGGAGCGACGCTTGACTTCTTCTTACAGGGTGTTTCAAAAATGACCGGTATATTTGAAACGGCAATAAAAACTATACGAGCAGCGATAGAAATACATCGTTTGTTGCAATATGCTTGGGACAACAGTACATTTTCAGGCGGACAAACTTTCGAAATTACAGTAGTTACAATTTTCAACAACAGATGGCGCTGCAAGTGATGTGAAAGATATAGAAGACAACGCAGTCCGTGGGTGCGCCATTCTGTAGGTCGTCTTTCTGCTGTAAGCGTGTGCTGTTCACAACGTGCAAGTGTGCTGTAGACAACATGGTTTATTCCTTAGAACAGAGGATTTTTCTGGTGTTGGAATTCCACCGCCTAGAACACAGTGTTGTTGCAACAAGACGAAGTTTTCAACGGAAGTTTAATGTAACCAAAGGACCGAAAAGCGATACAATAAAGGATCTGTTTGAAAAATTTCAACGGACTGGGAACGTGACAGATGAACGTGCTGGAATGGTAGGGCGACCGCGTACGGCAACCACAGAGGGCAATGCGCAGCTAGTGCAGCAGGTGATCCGACAGCGGCCTCGGGTTTCCGTTCGCCGTGTTCCAGCTGCGGTCCAAATGACGCCAACGTCCACGTAACGTCTCATGCGCCAGAGTTTACACCTCTATCCGTACAAAATTCAAACGCGGCAACCCCTCAGCGCCGCTACCATTGCTGCACGAGAGACATTCGCTAACGATATAGTGCACAGGATTGATGACGGCGATATGCATGTGGGCAGCATTTGGTTTACTGACGAAGCTTATTTTTACCTGGACGGCTTCGTCAATAAACAGAACTGGCGCATATGGGGAACCGAAAAGCCCCATGTTGCAGTCCCATCGTCCCTGCATCCTCAAAAAGTACTGGTCTGGGCCGCCATTTCTTCCAAAGGAATCATTGGCCCATTTTCCAAATCCGAAACGATTACTGCATCACGCTATCTGGACATTCTTCGTGAATTTGTGGCGGTACAAACTGCCTTAGACGACACTGCGAACACCTCGTGGTTTATGCAAGACGGTGCCCGGCCACATCGCACGGCCGACGTCTTTAATTTCCTGAATTAATATTTCGATGATCGCGTGATTGCTTTGGGGTATCCGAAACATACAGGAGGCGGCGTGGATTGGCCTCCCTATTCGCCAGACATGAACCCCTGTGACTTCTTTCTGTGGGGACACTTGAAAGACCAGGTGTACCGCCAGAATCCAGAAACAATTGAACAGCTGAAGCAGTACATCTCATCTGCATGTGAAGCCATTCCGCCAGACACGTTGTCAAAGGTTTCGGGTAATTTCAGTCAGAGACTACGCCATATTATTGCTACGCATGGTGGATATGTGGAAAATATCGTACTATAGAGTTTCCCAGACCGCAGCGCCATCTGTTGTTGAAAATTGTAACTACTGTAATTTCTAAAGTTTGTCTGCCTGAAAATGTACTGTTGTCCCAAGCATATTGCAACAAACGGTGTATTTCTATCGCTGCTCGTTTAGTTTTTATTGCCGTTTCAAATATACCGGTCATTTTTGAAACACCCTGTAAAAAGAAACTCGACAAAGGAAACTATTCTCCAGTAGTAAGCTAAGTCACGAAGCCTTAGCCCAAGTAGGAATTTTGCGGTTCTCTACTGACTTTATATTAAAGTAAAATTCAATAAAAAAAGGCGACAGAAAAGTTGTTGATGGGATTTCCAGTTAATATGTAAGTGGCATATTTTCTTTCGGGTTCTAATAGAAATACTTATCTACTTTCCTCTTGGCAATTTGCTGAACATAAAGTTGAAAGCGCCCCAGCTTACACGAGCTATTTCAGCAATTTCTCCAACGGCGCCACTGCAGTGTATCGAGGCAATCGAACACTCAGTACTCTGGCTGCTGTAAGCACCAGAAACCATACAGCAGTTCGCCCGCCTCTCCTGAATGTAGCCCAATTAGTGAAAATTCCCCGCGCGCTTCGAGATCTGAGAAATGAGAGCTCTTTAGCCGCGCGGCGGGGCGCGGGCGGCGGTTCAGAGTGCCGGCTGCCGCCCGTCGTCTCGGCTGTTTTGTGTCGCGTCAGCCGTCGCGCGCTGTAAATGCAATTAGCTCTCGGAAGTGTCCATTAACTGTGCCCCAATTAACGAGGTAAGCGCTAATTACTGTTATTTATTATCACTTTTCAACCAATTCAATAAGTTCTCGAACGGGACAGATCGGATAATACAATATTTATGCCAATAGAGTGTCATTCCTACGATATAAAAGATGTCTTATACATCTAAGCATCAAAAAACGATTGTAAGCTGCTTCGTCCTGCTCGTGATGAACTACGCTTACTGTACGACTGCCGTCCTACGAAAAGTGGAGGTAAATCTGTAACGTCCCCCTTCCCTTCTATCGACAATGTTAGAAATACATGACCGTGTAAGAATGTGTCTAAACAACTGGAATAAAATTTTGAAAAGGCTATCGTTCCGAAGATTCAATATAAAGTCGATAAATGAGGGGGACGTTAACAACAAGATGCCTTCTAGGACAACTTATTCCGCTTACTTAATTACTGTAAAATTTAGTATGGTTGTTCGAAAGGTTTGTGCTATCATTCACGTGCTGTGCCAACGAGATGAGGTACCACGTGGATCGGAACAGAATAATAAGAGTTACTGAAATAATTATAGCTAAAATAAATACGGTCGCCAGCCCAATTGGGCAAAATTTCTGTTCGGTAGGTGAATTAATGAGCCGAACAGTCAATGTCAAGAATTACTCGAACACGCGTGGCAACAGAGGGCTGCACGCACGTTAGCAGAAACAATTGCAACATTTACGTAATAAAGGGAGAAAGAAAATAGTTTGCACTCGAAATATTATTAATTAATAGAAGTGAAATTTTGAAAAAATACGAGATAACACTTAGATCAATGGTTGCTTACCGTTAGAGTGACAATGGCGCTGCCTCACTCTACTATTTTCATATGAATTTTGGAAAATGGCAAAATATAATTAAAAGGATCTCTATTGACTTCTGAACAGGGAAGTAGAAATCGATAATTACTGTATCAA
Organism: Schistocerca cancellata; assembly: GCF_023864275.1. Lineage (NCBI taxonomy): Eukaryota > Metazoa > Arthropoda > Insecta > Orthoptera > Acrididae > Schistocerca > Schistocerca cancellata. The sequence goes on from NC_064626.1 coordinate 1,252,732,692, forward strand.
AAGGTAATTATTATACTTTAGCACGACTGCAAGTCAAAATGTGAACCAGAACTTTACTGACAACAAGTTACAATAATCACTGATATTTGCACTCACTCATTAATTCTAGTTAGTGCTTTTGCTTATAGTGGCAGGAATCATTTTAATTTGATTAGTTGATTTACTATTTGCAACAATTAGATCGCCTCAGATTAAAGTTCAAATTTAAAGTTAGTGAGACTGAAATTACTGAATGCTTTAAGTTCATAAGCAAAATTAACTGACACTGCAATTTTCATTTTTCATAAACGATACTCCGATTATTGTAACAATAGGACAGGACAGGAACCTACTTGGTGAATGATTTTAGGAGAATCACGAGTAAAGAGTTTTGATTAAACTATGGTAATTATTCACTCGCAAAACACCACAAAGCTGAGTAACGCCATCATAAAACTAGTTGACAATAAGCTGTGATGCAGCAATCTTACTTCAGTCCATTCTCGCCGTGACGAAGTTGCTCACGACGATACTGCTACTGGCTCCTTTCCATGATAATTAGTGAGCACGGGAGTTATTGGCAATGATATTGGCGTGGCGGGTTCTTGATGACAATCACTCCTCCAGTAAAGTGCACGCCATCCATGCGTCCACACTTCACCAAGTCTCACACCAGAGTTCTGTCTCTGTGTAGCGCGCGCTCTGACGTAACATCCTCCCGCGTCCAGAGACGCCGCTACTCCAACGATACTTATTAGTTGACAAAAACCTAACGTTTCCCTAACATTCGCTTAGCGATTACTCAACGCTATTTACATAATATATATAATTGATTATACAGCAGAATAAACAAATTAATTCATACTTCGTGTACATATAAATTTACATAAAGATAAATGGTTCAAATGCCTCTGAGCACTATGGGACTTAACATCTTAGGTCATCAGTCCCCTAGAACTTAGAACTACTTAAACCTAACTAACCTAAGGACATCACACACATCCATGCCCGAGGCAGGATTCGAACCTGAGACCGTAGCAGTCGCTCGGTTCCGGACTGACGCGCCTAGAACCGCTCGGTCACCACGGCCTGCTACATAAAGATAAAAGCAAATATATATACAATAATAAATGGTCAAATAGCACATCGGCATGAAAGTGTTACAAATCTTTTCGACTGCTTTCGCGATCGGTTCATTGCTATAGAGGACAACATAGCCCTTATACCTGGATGTAAAAGGATCGAAAACCTTCTGTTATGGCTTTGAGATAAAGCAAAGCTGAGGGTAATGAAAAAAAGTACTAAAAATATAAAGGGAAGTAACAGTTTGCTTGTCATCAAAATTAAGAAACGTACAGTGGCGGAATAAATGGAAGATAACTCCTGCGCAGTAAGTAAGGGTACCTCGAGTGATTGAAGCAAAAAAAGATAGCAAACGTAAACTGGCAGAGATGCAGAAAGTGTAAAAGGTAATTGTGCACTGTTGTGGAAATAACAGATAAGTTCTCTGTAGTGTACATTCTGTGAGATATTTGCGCACCTCAAGTGTTCCACGTTTGTGACAACTTACTGAATGATGTACCTTGTGTGATGATTTGCGATCAGTTTTCTAAGTTGTGTACTGTCGTGTGAACGAGAGAATTGCTTCCTCTTTGGCTCTGGTCTCAACGAGCTTCGTGTGGTAATCGCCAACTTGCAGCGAGTATTGTGCAGTAGTGCGTATGAGAATTAGTTGCTGTGTGGTCGAGTGTCTAGCAGACCACGCTGTTTTGGTGCCTTTATGTACGATTTGTATTACGTGTAGCGCTATATACATGGAAAGGACAGATGGCCATTAAAGAAATAATTGTTCTGATGAATGTTTTGTGGAACAGATGAAGTAAACGTTGGCTTTGTTCCCTATTTGACGGCTTTGTGTTAACCTACGAGTTCACTGAACCTTGCAGTTCAAGATCCCACCAATATAGTTTTCGAGTTGTCTCGCCATGCAGCCTGCACGTCAGGACGAGGATAAAATGGCACCCAGGGACAGGATAACAGGGCAGAAGCTTACATGCTGTAGCACAGCATAATATGGACCTGAAAGATAAACCCTCGGAGATCACGGAAACGAGAATCTGAAAACGTTGAAATGTTTTAATGGAGAAGTATGTTAAAGACCATGTAGAGGAGAAAAGTATAAAATTGATGAACACTAAAAAGAATAGTTTCGGAAAAAGTGTACGTTACTCCTTTAGCAACACAAGGGACAAGTTTGTGGGATATCTGCTACGGCATCCAGGAGGAAACTCGGGATTTTAAGGACCAGTAGACGTGGAAAATACTAGAGGTGGACAAGGATTATAACGTACAGACCAGGTCGTACAAGATTTTTGTAGTTACGCAGAGTTGCGAGGATTAGAACAATACAGGGAAAAAAGCAGGGCTGTATTAAATCAATCGAAATGTTAATGATTTGAGGAACAACAGAGGACATGGTTCCATTCAAGTTTGTGTTTCGTGCACCAAATTTCAGCTGACCTCCTATCAGGTTCACAAATCTATTTACTACTTCACACATACCTACAATACCTGATCGATTCTTCGCTATCGTCTTCGGTTCACACCATGCCTGGCTTCAGGACCCTAATCTACCATCAAACCATTGACATTCTTATCGACACGCGAAAATACCTTCTCTGTTCATATCAACACAGTACACTCAGTAGAAATTTACTTGGTGTCACCGAACCAATAATGGGATGCAACCACTTTCCTTTATGAAGACGGCGGCAACATGTGTTGGCACGGAAATAATCATCATCATAAAATAAGAGAAATCAGAGCTGACACTGGAAGATTAAAGTGATCGTTTTTCCCGCTCGCTGTTCGAGAGTGGAACTGTAGAGAAATTGCTTTAAGATGGTTCGATGAGCCCTCTGCCAGGCACTTAATTGTGAATTGCAGGTTAACCATGTGGATGTAGATGACAAATATTCCTCAAGCCATTCTGTCATAATTTGGAAATTTTGGGGTGGTACATTGGCAGGTCTCCTGGGCACTATTCGCAAACAGACTGTAGGAAGAGAGCTATTAGGAAAGTAACGTCAGATCGGCCACGAAATGGAAATCACAGTGAAAATAAAAAATTGTTTTAGTTGCAACAATTAGCTGTGACTTCGGGCTAATCCGAATGAGACATTTGTCGTAGCGTTGTACAAACTTTCCAATACTTTCGTTATAGAAGGCAACTGCCTGTGCTTTTTGCCAATTCCCTACGCTCATGGAGGTTGTTGTCTTTACCAAAATGTCCTATTCGTAGTCACCATAGTTCAGAAAACATACTACTGTCCCACAGGCTATAGGAGGTTCAAAAAGAATGATTTGCGGCTCCATGATGTAATGACAACCGAAAATGGAAGAATTTATGTCAATGCAAGGTGCTAATGGCGCTCGTGTGAGTCATCCAATGTTCCATAGCGCAGCACCTCGTGTGACTATACGACTGATGAACGTGATAGCCATAATAGCTGAATATTTAGTTATATGGTTCAAAATGGTTCAAATGGCTCTGAGCACTATGGGACTCAACTGCTGAGGTCATTAGTCCCCTAGAACTTAGAACTAGTTAAACCTAACTAACCTAAGGACATCACTAACATCCATGCCCGAGGCAGGATTCGAACCTGCGACCGTAGCGGTCTTGCGGTCCCAGACTGCAGCGCCTTTAACCGCACGGCCACTTCTGCCGGCTTAGTTATATGGTATTGAAGAGACCGAAAATGCGTTGCGGATGGTACTCGTAACAATATCAACGATTTTCTGTCGTGCCCTGTTCACGAACTGAGCAAGGGAAGATTTTCTGTGTTGTTTTATATGTACTGTAATCCCAGTTGTCTTGTTCTCATGAACCTTCTGTGGAGGCAGAATGATTGTCTCCCAGTTTTCCTCCAACACAAGGTTTCTAAATTTATCCAACAGTATGTGACAAGATCAACGTTGCCTTTCTTCCGTAGATCCCCTTTTGAATTTTCCGTTGATTTAAGCTCTATTTTGGATCCACACCAGCCTGTTTGAGACCAGCAGCGCGAATCTTTAATTCGTTTCGTGTCTTTTGTTATGCCTGCTTTATAATAACTATAAATGATGCAGCATTACTCTGTAATTGGTTGCAACAGTATGCTGAATGTGATTTTGTTTACAGATCAACTATAGGTGTCTCCCACCAAATTCAAGTGTTGCATTCGGCTTCTTTAATACTGGTCTGATGTGTTCATACTGTTTCGCATCGCCTCTTAGTATTAACTCTAAATATCTTAACGCTTTACATATTCATAGTAAACCTTGTAATGGAGCTTTATTGGGAACCTTCTCTTTGTTACTGGAATTACTTTGCATCTATACACAATTAAAAAGTGGTAACATTTATTACATTACGTGGAAATTACATCAAAATTTTTCGTCATCTTTCAGTCATCGTCTTACAACACTGCCCTTCCTTCCGTTAAAACTGGCATTGTTGATATAATTATTAATTCGTGCCACTCAAATATGACTGTACTTTAGCAAAACAAATTTTAGATTGCTGATGAGTTACGCAATTAAAAGAACCAGTGATGCTCGACAGACAGTCTGTGTTAGACTTCTGTAAATCAGCTATTCTAAGTCAGGATTGTATGATAAGATAGGCGTTTTAATTTCATTACTGCTAGCCTTCTTAATCTAGAAAAAAGAAAGAAAAAGAACAGATAACGACCTCCATATTTCAATGATCACAATGTTTATACATAATCATAATCACACACAGTGCTACATAAAAAGAGTGAGACAGCTTACACGTATATTTAAAAGCTGGTTTGAACAGTGACAGTGAAAGTTAGATCACACAGATCACTAGTAATTTGCTATTCGTGCCGCATTGTTAATAAAATGAAGAAAAGCGGCTTCTGCACGGTATAAAAAGCGGGGAAACGTCTCAAAATAGCAAGCTTTGATACGCAATTCTCTTTTTGTTTTTTTGCGGGCACATGTATGCTGTCCAAAGCACACTGAATTCCACACGTCAAAGTACCGTAGCGTCCCCAAGGGGAGCCAAAACAAAATGGCGCAGTCCTTTGATGAAGTAGAGTAACGTACGGCAATCGTTTTCTGCCTTTTAAAGCAAACAACGCTGCAACAATTGACTTGGAGCTCCTGGACGTGTACGGGAACAACGCAGCAGCAAGTGACAGAAGGGGTGGGTTGTGCAGGTGTTTACAGTGTGGTGAAGCTACTCTAAATGAGGAAGAATGAAGCTGAAGAAGAAACTGCAGGCTGTCTCTTTATGGAGAAGCGCGAGCTGCAAGGGAAGCGGTTGCCCTGGTGGTCGAAGAGCAGCATACCAAATTCGAACTGACAGTGGAAGAATTGAAAACAAGTCACTGATCAGTTTTGAACATCTTGCACTACATGTTCAACATGACAAGGGTCTTAAATTGGAGAATCTGTGCTGATACGGATGCTACATCACTTTTTTTTTGTTTTGAGTAACCTGATGTGAGGCGACAAGTTTATTGACGTGATTCGTTTACAATAATCAGAAAATCTGAAAAGGTTATGAAAAACACAAGAGTAGCACAGTGAAGACGCCTAAGAGACAAACAAGTAATTACAGTAACTCAGTCCATGAAAGACACATAGCAGCCAGAAAGAAGAATTTCATACGGACAGTACGAAGTCATGCGAATGTGACACATTCCAAACGTTGCTGAACTACACAAGACTTGATGAAAGGTTGAAGATAATGAAAAGGCCAAGTGGCAGAACTAGTGGTAATATGTTGTGCTGCAAGACACAAGGGAAAAAATATGAATTAAAATACGTGGAACTCAGAAAAGGGTTCTATATACGTTGCACTTCTTCTGTATAAATAAAATGTAATAAATATTGTAACAAATAGAATGCTCACAAAATGTTGCTAAAGAAATATTGTATGTAACTAAAGGCAGGTATAGGGAAGAGCGGTGGGGACGGGGGGAGGAGGGGAGGGGAAGGCAGGGGAGAGGCGAACCATGAGTAAAGTAGAATGAATTTCTTTGAGTCCAAAGTAAACAGTATCAAACTAAAGCCATACAGAACATATTTAACAGACAAGTTATGTTTTGAATGTAATTTGCCATCGTAGTAAGTCTGAATATGCGACATCAAACAAAGTTTATACAGAAATAAGGGTATGTGATTAACATAGTTAACTGTACAGAGCCGACTTCTGTGGCCGAGCGGTTCTAGGCTGGAACCGCGCGACCGCTACGGTCGCAGGTTCGAATCCTGCCTCGGGCATGGATGTCTTAGGTTAGTCAGGTTTAAGTAGTTCTAAGTTCTAGGGGGCTAATGACCTCAGTGTTAAGTCTCATAGTGCTCAGAGCCATTTGAACCATTTAACTATGCAGAATTAGCAGTCTTATGTACAAACGTGATAACTCATATTTTGGAGCAACGTAAGTAGAGTATGGGAACAAGGCGTGTAACGCATCCAATAATCTTGTAATGTAACGTAAAGAGAAGTACATAGACAGAGTTTGCAACTCCACACTGTGCAGAAATTTGGAATTGTAGAGTACTCCTGAGCGATAGGACCTATGTGGCACCAAAACGCGTAAGAAAAACAACCAGGCTTATTTTGCACAGGTCACCGCCACACACTCTTCTTCTTTGAGCTATCAATTTATCTCCCCTCCCGGCTCTTCCCCCTTCCCCCCATTCCCAACAAAAATGCTCCTGATGACACCCATTGAGAGATGAATAAAATGCATTGCGTCAAAGGCATTTTAAAATAACCATGCGGTTTTCAGTGTGGTCGTTCCCTGAAAGGCGAAAAGCAAAATTCTACGATGGTCGTCGACAAGATATCCAGCTCTTGGAAAGTTCTCTCTCTGTCGTGTAGCAGTTCGCTGCCACGTGCAAGTCTTTTTATGTGATGCCATTTAGGTGACTGCGCGTCGGTGATCATGAAATGATGATGAGGACAAAACAACACCCAGACTCAGAGTGGAGAAAAACTCAGATCCGGCAGGGACGTGAACCCAGGTACAATGGTTGGCACTGACTGGAGCTACCGAGGAGGAGTTTGGGAAGGTGAGCCACAGTGAAGAGTGAGTGTGAAGAGAAGGACCAACACTTTGTTTCTCAAAACTTGTTTTAAACATTTCACATCTACTCACATCCTCAAGAAACCAAGTACATGGAAAAGGGTTCCTAGGCTCCACCACTTAATATGTTTCCGACCCATTCCAATTATGTATGGAGTGCGGGATGAATGATTGCTAAAATGTCTGTTTGCGTACTGTAATTAGTCCACTGTTGTCTTCATGGTCCCGACGGGAGCGATGCATAGGGACCTGAAGATTAGCTCTTCATTAACTACTGGTTATTTTATAAGTAGGATGTAGCGGGATAATTGGAGGCTATCTTCAAGTTTTTTATCAACATTTCCCTGGTGCACTCCTGTATGCCAAAAGTATGGCCATTCGTGCCACCTGTCTTTCTAGAGATTCATACCCTCACCCGCTAAGTCCCTCATACTTGCGCAATATTGTAAAATGGGATCCACAAACTATTTGGAAGTAGTATCCTTTGTAGACCAACTACATTTTCCCGGTATGCTGCCAATGAACCACCATGTGCCTTACATACGACTGAGCCTATGTAATCTTTCTGGATGATGTCCCTTCAAATTCTTAAACCTAGGTATCTGCATGAGTTGAGAGGTCACAGCCGTGACTTATTGAGGTTAACCCCTCACTGGATATTTCGTTTTGTGAATTGCATAATTTTACGTTTCTGTAGAGCAAATTGGGAATCTTCCCACAACTTTGAAATATTAATAATATCTGCATGAATAATTTTGCAGATATTTTCAGATACTACTTCATTAGAGTCAACCAGTAGTAGCAGTAGCTGTCTCGGTCGAGACAGACGCAAAAACAGGGAAGTAACCACTTTTGTGAAATTTACGAGTTCCTAACCAAAAGCGAATTTTATTATATCATCTGTGTGCTTTAATAATTTAATTTCTTGAGTTTCTGCTTGTAAATTTAGTATCTAATAGCCAGAGTTCCCGCGTTTTCGTTTGCGTAGGAAAGTAAACCGATTTTGTGGCATATTACAAATTCCTAATCAGGGGAGAATTATTTAGTTTCACCTGAGTACTTCGGTAGTTAGATTTTTGAATATCTGCGAATTATTAGACGCAGTTAATGCTTTTTCATCGTGGCCTATAGTAGAGTTGCGCAGCACCTGCTGATAGTCCTTTTATCCACGGTCTTAAGTATGGACCGGGACTGCGATTGTTGTGTGCGGATGCGATCCGAATTGGTGAAACTTCGCTCTCAGCTTCAGGCTGTGATGGCTTCGGTTACACAGCTTGATGTTGCAGCGGATGGGCACCACTGTTGTGGGCTAGCCATGGGGATCCAACGGACGCCCAGCACGTCTGAGTCCTCACCGGTGACCAAACCAGTTACTTCTGGCACTGAGGTTAACCCCTCACCTGTTGTCGAGTGGTAGGTCGCCCCGGGGCGAAAGACTTCCCATGTGGCAGCACGTAAGGCCTCCCTGGTTTGTCTCACAAACAGTTTCCAGGTGCTGTCTGTGGCTGACATTGTTGCTGAGTCAGATGCTGTCGCCTGTACTGTTTCAGAGGAAACTACTCAGCCTGCAAGATCTGGGCAATTACAGAGGGTCGGATTATTGGTAGTTGGGACCTCCAACGTTAGGCGCGTTATGGGACCCCCTAGGGACTTGGCTGACAAGAAGGGAAAGAAATCCAATGTGCACTCCGTGTGCATGCCGGGTGGAGTCATTCCAGATGTGGAAAGCGTCCTCCCGGATGCCATGAAGAGCATAGAGTGCAGCCAACTGCAGGCAGTTGCTGACGTGGGTGCCAATGATTTGTGGCACTTTGGATCAGAAGAGATTCTCTCTGGTTTCGAGCGGATAACAGAAGTGGTAAAGATTGCCACTCTTGCTTGCAAGATGAAAGCAGAGCTGACCATTTGCAGCTTTGTCGACAGGACCGATTGCAGACCTCTGGTACAGAGCCGAGTGGAGGGTCTGAATCAGAGGCTCAGACGGTTCTGCGTCAGTGTAGGCTGCAGATTCATCGACTTGCGCCAAAGGGTAGTTGGGTTTGGGGTTCCGCTGAATAGGTCAGGTGTCCACTATACGCAGGAGGCGGCTACACGGGTAGCAGGGGATGTGTGGCGTGGACTGGGCGGATTTTCAGGTTAGAGGGTCTTGAGAAAACACAAGAAGGGTTTCAGTCACAAAGGGTGCAGGCTGAACTCAGGAAGAACGTAGATACAGGAACCATTCGTATAACAGTTCTAAATTGTCGTAGCTGCGTTGGGAAAGTACCAGAGCTCCAAGCGCTAATAGAAAGCACTGATGCTCAAATCGTTATAGGCACTGACAGCTGGCTAAAGCCGGAGATAAGCTCAGCCGAAATTTTTGCGAAGAACCTAACGGTGTTCCGAAAGGATAGGCTAAACACGGTTGACGGAGGCGTGTTTGTTGCTGTCAGAAGTAGTTTATCTCGTCGCGAAATTGAAGTAGATACTTCCTGTGAGTTAGTATGGGCAGAGGTGATTGTTGGCAACCCGGATAAAATAATAATTGGACCTTTTACCGACCTCCCAATTCAGATGATACAGTTGCTGAAAGATTAAAAGACACTTGAGTTTGATTTCAAACACGTACCCGACTCATACGATTATAATTGGTGATGACTTTAATTTACCCTTGATATGTTGGAGAAATTACATATTATTTCGGGAGGTGCGCATAAAACGTAACCCGATATTGTGTTAAACCTATTCTCTAAAAAATATTTCTAGCAGTTAGTTCATGAGCCCACGCGAATAGTAAACGTTGAAACCACACTTGACCTGTTAGCAACAAATAATCCTGAGTTAATAACGAGCATGAAAACAGATACAGGGATTAGTGAACACAGGGTTGTCGTAGCGAGATTGAATATTGTAATCCCCAAATTCTCCAAAAGTAAACGATAAATATACCTATTCAAAAAAGCAGATGAAAATTCACTTGACGCCCTCGTGAGAGACAGTCTTCTTTTCTTCCAAATTAACAATTTAAGTGTAGACCAGATGTGGCTTGAATTCAAAGAAATAGTATCGGCCGAAATTGAGAATTTATACCAAATAAATTAACAAACGGCGGAGCTGATCCTCCTTGGAACACAAAACGGGTCAGCGCACAGTTCAGAAACAACGAAACAAACATGCCAAATCTAAACGGACCCGAAATCCCCAAGATTAGCGACCTTTTGCAGCAGCTCGAAATTTAGCGCCGACTTGTAAGCGAGATGCTTATAACAGTTTCCACAACGAAACTTTGTCTCCAAACCTGGCAGAAAATCCAAATAGATTCTGGTTGTATGTGAAATATGTTGGCGGCAAGAAACAATCAATGCCTTCTCTGCGCCGTAGCAATGGAGATACTATCGAAGACAGTGCTGCCAAAGCAGAGTTACTAAACACAGCCTTCCGAAATGCCTTCACAAAAGAAGACGAAGTAAATATTCCAGAATTCGAATCGAGACCAGCTGCCAACATGAGTAACGTAGAAGTAAATATCCTCGGAGTGTTGAAGCAACTTAAATCACTTAATAAAAGCAACTCTTCTGGTCCAGACTGTATATTAATTAGGTTCCTTTAGGAGTATGCTGATGCATTAGCTCCAGACTTAACAATCATATACAATCGTTCGCTCGACAAAAGATCCGTACCCAAAGACTGGAAAGTTGCACAGGTCACGCCGATATTCAAGAAATGTAGTAGGAGTAATCCACTAAATTACAGGCAGGATTTTGGAACATATGTTGTGTTCAAACATTATGAATTACCTCGAAGAAAACTGTCTATTGACACACAGTCAACATGGGTTTATAAAAAATCGCTCCTGTGAAACACAACTAGCTCTTTATTCACATGAAGTGCTGAGTGCTATTGACAAGGGATTTCAGATCGATTACATATTTCTGGATTTCAAGAGGGCTTTTGACACTATACCACACAAGTGACTTGTAGTGAAATTGCGTGCTTATGGAATATCGTCTCAGTTATGTGACTCGACTTGCGATTTCCTGTCAGAGAGGTTGTAAGTAGGCTGTTTATATTTTCTTATTGGCAACGTTACGTAGCGCTCTGTATGAAAATCACTGACTGTGCTGTGTGCAGTCTGTGGCTAGTTTGCATTGTTGTCGGCCATTGTAGTGTTGGGCAGCTGGACGTGAACAGCGCGTAGCGTTGCACAGTTGGAGGTGAGCCGCCTGCAGTGGTGGATGTGGGGAGAGAGATGGCGGAGTTTTGAAATTGAACTGCTATATATATTATGATTATTAAGGTAAATACAGTGTTTATTCTCTATTAAAATCTTTCATTTGCTAACTATGCCTACTAGTAGTTAGTGCCTTCCGTAGTTTGAATCTTTTATTTAGCTGGCAGTAGTGGCGCTCGCTGTATTGCAGTAGTTCGAGTAATGAAGATTTTTGTGAGGTAAGTGATTTGTGAAAGGTATAGATTAATGTTAGTCTGGGCCATTCTTTTGTAGGGATTTTTGAAAGTCAGATTGCGTTGCGCTAAAAATATTGTATGTCAGTTTTAGCACAGTTTTTTATATAATTTTTCAAAGGGGACGTTTCAAGGTCACAGTTCATAGTAATTGACGGAAAGTCATGGAGTAAAACAGAAGTGATTTCTGGCTTTCCCCAAGGTAGTATTATAGGCCCTTTGCTGTTCCTTATCTATATAAACGATTTGGGAGACAATCTGAGCAGCCGTCTTCGGTTGTTTTCGGATGACGCTGTCGTTTATCGACTAATAAAGTCATCAGAAGATCAAAACAAATTGCAAAACAATTTAGAAAAGATATCTGAATTGTGCGAAAATTGGCAATTGACCCTAAATAACGAAAAGTGTGAGGTCATCCACATGAGTGCTAAAAGGAATTCGTTAAATTTCGGTTACACGATAAATCAGATTAATCTAAAAGCCGTAAATTCAACTAATTATCTAGGTATTACAGTTACGATCAACTTAAATTGGAAGGAACACATAGAAAATGTTGTTGGGAAGGCTAACCAAAGACTACGTTTTATTGGACACTTAGAAAATGTAACAGATCTACTAAGGAGACTGCCTACACTACGCTCGTCCGTCCTCTTTTAGAATACTGCTGCGTGGTGTGGGATCCTTACCAGACAGGACTGACGGGGTACATCGAAAAAGTTCAAAGAAGGTTGGTGCGTTTTGTATTATCGCGAAATATGGGAGAGAGTGTCACAGAAATGATACAGGAGTAAGGTTGGACATCGTTAAAAGAAAGGCGTTTTTCGTTGCGACGGAATCCTCTCATGAAATTTCAATCACCAACTTTCTCCCCCGAATGCGAAAATATTTTGTTAACACCGACCTACATAGGGAGAAACGATCACCACGATAAAATAAGGGAAATCAGAGCTTGTACGGACAGATATAGGTGTTCGTTCTTTCCATGCGCTATACGAGATTGGAATAATAGAGAATTGTGAAGGTAGTTCGATGAACCCTCTGCCAGGCACTTAAATGTGATTTGCAGAGTATCCGTGTAGATGTAGATGTAGAGAGAATGGCATCATAGGAAAAAATTATAGAGTACTATTGCTGTTGCATGAAAAGATGTTAATATTTGACTAGAACAAAAAGAGTCCCAGTAGACTTCTCTGGGGCATGCCTGAAGTTACTTCTGCTTGTATCGACAACTCCCCATCCTCCTTATCAAGAAATCGTCAATTCAATCATAAATATTTTTCGGCACCTCTTAAAATCATGCTTTGTTAGTTTCCTCTAATTACCTTGATGCATGTCTTCCAACACGTCCTGTGAGAAAAGCGTGATATGCACGGTTACGGAATGCATACAGGTTGGCGTGGAGGTCATTCTGTTCGAGATGTCTCACTATACTTGAGCTCAGAAATGTTATACAACTCTACAACAGATGGACGTCAATGAGGCTGGATGGTAGCTTTGTGGATCATTTCTGCCACTCTTGTTGTAGACGCGACAGACCTGTTCTTTCTATCATTGGGTACAGTTCCGTTCAAGATATCCACCGTATATTATGTTTAAAATGGGAACTAACTTAGCTGCATGTTCTGTACAACCTGACGGAGATTCCAGCGCGTCCTGGAGACTGACATCGTATGCAAAGTATCCCTAACTTCAGTGTGTTGCAAAATCATCGAACATATACTCAGTTCGAATGTAATAAACTTGCCTGTGACTGAGAAGCTTACTTCCACGATTCAGCATGGTTTAGAAAGCACGTCTACTGCGAACTGTGGAGAAGGGCAACAGGCAGGCTCCGTATTTCTAGAGAACTGGAAAGCGTTTGACATGGTTCACCATTGCAGGCTGCTTACAGACGTACGAGCATATGGATATGTAAGTGGCTTTATGTCTCATTAAGCAATAGAACCCAGTATGTGGCCTTCAACGCCAAATATTCGTCAGAGACTGTCTGGAATGAGCCAGCGAAGCGTGAGAGGACTGCTGTTGTTCTCTATATACAGTGTAAGTAGGCTGTTTATGTTTTCTTTATGTAAGTAGGCCGTTTATGTTTTCTTATTGGAAACGTTACGTAGCGCTCTATATGAAAATCACTGGCTGTGCTGTGTGCAGTCTGTGGCTAGTTTGCATTGTTGTCTGCCATTGTAGTGTTGGGCAGCGGCAGCTGGATGTGAACAGCGCGTAGCGTTGCGCGGTTGGAGGTGAGCCGCCAGCAGTGGTGGATGTGGGGAGAGAGATGGCGGAGTTTTGTAATTTGTCATGAACTGCTATATATATTATGACTATTAAGGTAAATACATTGTTTGTTCTCTATTAACATCTTTCATTTGCTAACTATCCATATCAGTAGTTAGTGCCTTCCGTAGTTTGAATCTTTTATTTAGCTGGCAGTAGTGGCGCTCGCTGTATTGCAGTAGTTCGAGTAATGAAGATTTTTGTGAGGTAAGTGATTTCTGAAAGGTATAGTTTAATGTTACTCAGGGCCATTCTTTTGCAGGGATCTTTGATAGTCAGATTGCGTTGCGCTAAAAATATTGTGTGTCACTTTAGTGAATGTTTGAGTACGTTCAGTTTTGCTCAGCTGTTTGAAAAGCAAATAGTGTAAGAGGTTTATCAGCACAGTCGTGTATAATTGTTCTAAGGGGACGTTTCATATGGCGACCCTTAGCCAAGGATATCTCACTGGAATCTTCTGATTTTTTCTTGTAGTTTGTGTTGTCATGAACTGCTATATATATTATGACTATTAAGGTAAATACATTGTTTGTTCTCTATTAATATCTTTCATTTGCTAACTATCCCTATCAGTAGTTATTGCCTTCAGTAGTTTGAATCTTTTATTTAGCTGCCAGTAGTGGCGCTCGCTGTATTGCAGTAGTTCGAGTAATGAAGATTTTTGTGAGGTAAGTGATTTCTGAAAGGTATAGTTTAATGTTACTCAGGGCCATTCTTTTGCAGGGATCTTTGATAGTCAGATTGCGTTACGCTAAAAATATTGTGTGTCACTTTAGTGAATGTTTGAGTACGTTCAGTTTTGCTCAGCTGTTTGAAAAGCAAATAGTGTAAGAGGTTTATCAGCACAGTCGTGTATAATTGTTCTAAGGGGACATTTCAACAGAAATGATTTGCCGGACAGGGTGAGCAGCAATCTGCTGTTGTTTGCTGATTATTTATTTATTTCTCGTTCAGCTACAGGCAAAGCGTGATACACTTACAAACATCAACATAAAAATTTAAATTAACATTAACAATGATTTACAATAAAATTTTCAGGGTTTCCAGCCACAAAAGTGCTTGGTCACTTATCACATGTATGTCCATCAGATTTCCTCCCTTAAGTCCGTGTACGTCGCACTCAACTATATGCTGCATGGTTTGACTCTTTCCGCACTCACAATTGGGGTCCTGGGAGAAACCCCACTTTTTCAACAAATATCCGCACCGACCAACACCTGTCCGCAGACGATTTAGAGTTACCCACACTCTACGTTGGAGTTGGAAGCCTGGAACTCGTTGAGATGGGTCCTCAATAAGGAAACTGTCATTCACTTTGCTTTCCTGTCATTGCTGTTTCCACAGGTTATCGATATCAATCTGTTGTTTGAGTTCTTTCCAGAAGGGATTTTTTGACATCAATCTGTCAGGGGGAGGAGGTAGGTCCCTGAACTTTTCTTTGTACCTCTGGATTGCTCTTTCACTTCTAATCGAGGGTGGTTCGATATTGGCAAGGACGGGCAGCCAAGGTTTCGGGGTGGGTCTTACTGTTCCTGTTATGAGCCTCATTGTCTCGTTAAGTTGCACATCAATATATCTGACATGCCTACTGCGGGCCCAGACGGGTGCGCAATATTCCGCTACACTATACAGAAGTGCCAGTGCTGATGTGCGTAGAGTTTCAGTGGAACATCCCCAGGTTGTTCCTGCCAGTTTCATTATGATGTTGTTTCTTGTTTTCATTTTTTGGGCAACTTCGTACAGGTGGCTCTTATATGTGAGAGTGCGATCTAGCTTAACACCCAGATATTTTGGCGTTCTATCGTTTTTCAACAATTTACCTTTTATTTGCACTTTTAGCTCACGATTTGCATCTTTGTTACACAAGTGCATTATTGATGCCACGGATTTAGTCGGATTTACTTTGAGGTGCCAGTTGTCATAATATTGTTGTAGTCGTTCCAGATCCCTGTTTAAAATTTCTTCCAGTTCTTCGAAAGTGTTGGCGTGAGCCGCGATAGCGATGTCATCTGCATACGTAAAAGAACGAGATTCCAGGTTTGGGATGTATAAATTGAAAAGGCATGGAGCCAGCACAGACCCTTGGGGGAGACCATTTTGTAGTGTCCTGTAGCTGCTTGTTTTCCCATTCAGAGATACCTTGAATCTCCTGTTTATCAACATATTTCTGACTAGATCTATGATCTTCTTGCATTTCACGACTTTTGACAATTTATACAGTATCCCTTTTGTCCATACGGTGTCGTATGCTGAGGTGAGATCTAATAATACCATGCCCGTTTTCTTTTTGTTTTGGTAACCTCTTTCAATGAAAGTGGTTAGGGCGAGAACTTAGTCGCAGCAGTCTCTTCCTTTTCGAAAACCGCCTTGCTCTGGGGGAAGAGCAGCTTCTATTTTACTTTCTATTCTGCCTAGGATGACTCGTTCAAACAGCTTGTAAGTGGTGCACAATAGAGATATCGGTCTATAATCTTTAGCATTCTCTCCTGTTTTCCCTGGTTTCTGGATGGCTATGACTTGTGCGTTTTTCCATTGCTTTGGTAACCGGCTGGTATCTATGATATTAGAGAAAAGAGAAGACAGCCATACTCTTCCCTTTGGCTCGAGGTTCTTCAAGAATTCTGGAAGAAGGCCGTCACAGCCTTGCTGATAATATTGTGGTATACAGTAAGATGTCGATATTGAGTGACTGTAGGAAAATGCAAGCCGAATTAGACAAAATTCCTAGTTGGTGTCACGAATGGCAGCAAGCTCTAAATTTGGGAAAATGTAAGTTAATGTGGATGAGTAGGATGGACAAACCTGTAATGTTAGTTTACAGTATTACTAGTGTCCTGCTTGACACAGTCCAGTCGTTTAAATATCTGGGCACAACGTTGCAAAGTAATATGAAATGAAACGGGCATGTGATAACTGTGTTAGGAAAGGCGAATCGTCGACTTCGGTTTATTGGGAGTATTTTAGGAAAGTGTAGTTTATCTGTAAGGGAGACCACATATCGGACGCTGATGCGACCTGTTCTCGAGTACTGATTGTGTGTTTGGGATCCGTATCAGGTCTGATTGAAGGAAGACATCGAAGCAATTCAGAGACTGGTTGTTACATTTATTACCAGTAGGTTCGAACAACAGGTAAGTGTTATGGAGATGCTTCGGAAACTCAGATGGGAGTTCTTGGAGGGAAGGCAACGTTCTTTTCGGGAAACTCTATTGAGAAAATTTAGAGAACCGGCATTTGAAGCTGGCTGCCGAACTATTCTACTGCTACCAATGTACATTTTGTATAATGACTGATGGTTTCGTTGCCAAGTACCGTCATCAGGTATCCTACTATTAAAATAAATAAAATAAAATTGAGTATTCAATGAACTGTGGATGAAGCCCGACCAACAGGCATTACATGCATTGACCGAAAATGATAGTGCATTGAGAATGGATAGCTTATAGACGAAATCTAGATATGCACAATAAAATTTAAAAAGGATGACTGATCGCTGCAATCTGTAATTTACAAGTCAATATAACAGTCGCTGAGTGCAACAGCTTCTTGAATGAAGGTAACCTGACCTAAAATAAAAGTCACTTTAAGTATGGAACGCAGAACATAAAGAATAAAACATAAAGAGTGAAACAATCTCCACTGTAACAAAAGTTAAAGGCATCGTACGTATACAGTGAGTACGGATATAAAACATCGATCTGATCTCGAATCTTCTAATCAAGTATGTGCTATCCATAATAGTAGCAACACATACAGAAAAACTAATTTTTTACATTGCAAAGGTATCCAGCATACGGAAGGATTATCACGCAGTGTGGCTAGTGTAACTGTGCAACTGTCACTTGATGATGTTCGCTAACGTGTCCAGTTTACCGTTTGTGTCAGCAATGCCCACGTGTACGAATACGGTGGAGTCCTCAGCGGCAGGGCATCGCGCTTCCGCCACACTGTGCCGCAGTTCACCAATCTACCATGGCCGTGATAACTCCTCTACGTATGCAATGTGGAATCGCAGAAGCTGCATCGATGGGCCTCAGCATTAGGAGAAGACACAAATAAGGAACAGAATAATCCACACAACCGTGTCGTTCAAAAATGGTTCAAATGGCTCTGAGCACTATGGGACTCAACTGCTGTGGTCATAAGTCCCCTAGAACTTAGAACTACTTAAACCTAACTAACCTAAGGACATCACACAACATCCAGCCATCACGAGGCAGAGAAAATCCCTGACCCCGCCGGGAATCGAACCCGGGAACCCGGGCGTGGGAAGCGAGAACGCTACCGCACGACCACGAGATGCGGGCAACCAACCGTGTCGTGATTTGGATATTATCCTCTTGTGACATTTAATTACAACACTTACGTTCTAATCCTGGTGATACTGTATGGCTGTACGTAATGGGAACAATCCACATCCATAATTTACTTGTGCATCTACAACCTAAGGGTCCATTCTCCTCAACCAGCCTATGAAATAAGCTATTTTTTAAAACTAATGTAGCCATCAACGTAAATCTTTGTGTGTCTTATTTATTGTCTCTTGGGTAGGGTAGGATGTTTTGAATTTTGTACGAAATTCAGTCATCATTAAGCCCTATATCCGAGGAGTTAAATTTGCTCTGTCCAAAACGATGTATTCCCATGATGCATGATGGAAGGTCTTGCAGTCTGCAAATTTTATCTAATACCAAAAAAACAAGTTGATATTTTGCAGGGAGTAATAGCACAGTTCTTTGGAGTTTGTGAAAGTAATAAAATGGCGGAAGATTGAAACAAAAGATGTTTTTGTCACTTTTTGCAATAACTATGAATAAATTAAAATAAAATAATTTGGACTATTATTCCTTGAGGACATGCACAAGGTGTAATTTAACCAAAATTCAGAACGATATCTTTATTACTGTACACGTAGTCCATTCTGTTAGCTTGAAATATATTATATCTGAGGCTGACAGAATGGATTGTGGGCACGGTAATAAAGATATATTTCTGAAATCTGACTGAATTGCTCTTAGAGCGTGTCCTCAAGGAGTAATACGCAAATTTCTTTTATTTTCATTTATTCATTAGTAAATACGAAAAACGAACGACGGTACTGCATCTTTGTTTCAAACGTCTGCCATTTTACAATTTTTTCAAATTAAAAAAGAAAACTCTTCTCTTATCCAGTGCACGTTATTCTGTAGATTAAGGAAACTGGTTGTCGATTGCAGATAGGGTTTACAGACTGCAGGTCATCCATTATGGATCCACTTTATTTTGGACAGAGCACTTTGAACTTCTCTGATGGGGAGCTTAATGGCAAATAAATTTCTTCCAAAAATAAATGGAAGTGTTCTCCAAGAATTATTAAATAATGTGAAGAATGAAGTACGTTGATTGCATTATTAGTTTTTCCAAAAAAATTCAAAAATCATTTACATTATTAGCTGACTGAGGAGCATAGACACTTAAAACAGTACGTTGAGTGGGCTTTAAACATCATGACAAAATAGGCCCCTATCATCTTAAAGTCATGTCTCATTAATCGACATAAATCGATCTGATGATGGAGGTCTAACACTCCAAAACGCCTATTGCAAATAAAATTAGTTACGGTTAGTTACAGTAACTTGAAATTTCGTCTGTTATTCATAACTGGCACGGTAAAATCTAACCTAAAATATTCGTATTTACGCTACGGTCGTATGTTCGAATCCTGCCTCGGGCACGGATGAGTGTGCTGTCCTTAGGTTAGTTAGGTTTAAGTTGTTCTAAGTTCTATCGGACTGATAACCTTAGAAGTCCCATAGTGCTCAGAGCCATTTGAACCATATTCGTATTTAAACGTACCGATTGGAGCTGTTTCTTGAAGCCACTAAAATTCTGTATATTGTAAGTAGGCTGTTTAGGTTCTTATATTGGTAGCGCCGCCGCCACGTAGCGCTCTCTGTATGAAAATCACTGGCTGTGCTGTGTGCAGTCTGTGGCTAGTTTGCATTGTTGTCTGCCATTGTAGTGTTGGGCAGCGGCAGCTGGATGTGAACAGCGCGTAGCGTTGCGCAGTAGGAGGTGAGCCGCCAGCAGTGGTGGATGTGGGGAGAGAAATGGCGGAGACTTGAAATTTGTAAGACTGTATGGCATATATATTATGATTATTAAGGTAAATACATTGTTTGTTCTCTATTAAAATCTTTCATTTGCTAACTATGGCTATCAGTAGTTAGTGCCTTCCGTAGTTTGAATCTTTTATTTAGCTGGCAGTAGTGGCGCTCGCTGTATTGCAGTAGTTCGAGTAACGAAGATTTTTGGTGAGGTAAGTGATTTGTGAAAGGTTTAGGTTAATGTTAATCAGGGCCATTCTTTTGTAGGGATTTTTGAAAGTCAGATTGCGTTGCGCTAAAAATATTGTGTGTCAGTTTAAGCACAGTCGTGTATAATTTTTCAAAGGGGACGTTTCAATATTAGTTAGCGAAGGAATACGGATTTTTTGAGGTCATAAGGGTTTCTAAGTATCTCTCGTTTGTTATCTGCAGCACAGTATGTGGCTCTGTTGTTATATCTCCGGACGTGCGCAGCAGGCGGCGCTGACGCACGGAATAGTGTGACTGGCGGAGATTAAATCGCGAAGCCCGCTTCACTGTGCCGCCTTTCCACGCGACTGGCCCCCGGCGGTTAGGCCTGCCCGCGCTACAGGCGGCGACGTGACGGCAGACCGCAGCTCGGCGGCGGGCTGGCTGCGGTCTCGCTGCCTGCCGCTGTCCGCTGCCAGCTCCATGTTACCTGCCGCTGCTGTCGCATCGATCCGTCAGGCGGCGCCCACGGCGGCTATCGGGACAGGCGTGGGATCGCTGCACGCTGATTGCGCCTAATGCAAGCAAACAGCCGCCGCGCGCGACACGCCGATCCGCAATCTCCCCAATTCGCCTCCGGTATCCAGGGGATCACTGGACACAGAATCCGCTCATCAGAAATTGAGTCCCAAATTACCGTCGCAGTCCGGCTGATACTGGACGTTTCAGTAAAAAGACAGAAATATGTAAGAGGGTTTCTCCCCCCTTTATTAGTCCTCTCCCTCCTTGGTTTCCCCCCCTTTTCGTTTTTTCCTCTCATCCCTCCTTGTTTTCCCCCTACTCCAGGTCCCCCCCCCCCCCATCTGCCTTGGGTCGGGAGTGCCATCTTTGTGCCGCCTTTTTCGTGCAGTGTTTTACAGTGTGTTTTTCCAGTGCGTGCTCCGTGTTGTGTCTTTTGGGAAGTGTAGCGAACAGCCATCATACTGTCGCTGGGTGTGCTTTTTATTACCTGCGAACAGAAACCAGACTGTCGCCATGTTTTTTAATTGTGTGTCTGATTCCTGTGTCTTTTATCTACATTGCCAACCCCTTTTGCTTTCTGTTTCAACTTTCCGCAATTTTACGCCAGTTTTCACTTTAAATCGCCATTTTATCGCCTGTTTTTCCTTGTTTCTTTCTTCTTCCTTTATTTACAAAAAGTCTGTAGGCTGTAGAGCAGCGTAGTAAGCTGCTGCCGGCCCGCCCCCTTTGGGGGGAATTGAAAAATCAATAAAGAAAAAAAAAAGAGGGTCCGTACCCTCCCATACCTGCCGTGTTAAATTTAAGGACCATTTTCTTTTAATAAGGTTGGCTTATACCTCGAAAAATTGGCACACGTTATCCACTAGCTTCATTTGGTACTAACATTTTCTTTCTGACACAGACGATTCAGGCACATTAATGTAACCACCGCTTTTTTTCCACGTCAAAGTGCAATAACCACTCTCAGACGGGAGGTGGCAGCACTAGCAGTGAAAGGTAATAAAGTGTCTCACGGTGCGGCGGCGCGGTTTTTTCCGTCCCTTTATAACGGACCTTCACCTACCAGTGAACATTGTCTCAGCAGAACATCAGTAGGAAAGCCGAGTGAAACCTACGTGAACCTACGTGAACCAGGCTGCAATTTAAGGTACTAATCTACGTTTCGGGAAAAAGTTTTCACACAAATGAATGGTTGGAAATTTTGTCCTCAATTACTACACTCCTGGAAATTGAAATAAGAACACCGTGAATTCATTGTCCCAGGAAGGGGAAACTTTATTGACACATTCCTGGGGTCAGATACATCACATGATCACACTGACAGAACCACAGGCACATAGACACAGGCAACAGAGCATGCACAATGTCGGCACTAGTACAGTGTATATCCACCTTTCGCAGCAATGCAGGCTGCTATTCTCCCGTGGAGACGATCGTAGAGATGCTGGATGTAGTCCTGTGGAACGGCTTGCCATGCCATTTCCACCTGGCGCCTCAGTTGGACCAGCGTTCGTGCTGGACGTGCAGACCGCGTGAGACGACGCTTCATCCAGTCCCAAACATGCTCAATGGGGGACAGATCCGGAGATCTTGCTGGCCAGGGTAGTTGACTTACACCTTCTAGAGCACGTTGAGTGGCACGGGATACATGCGGACGTGCATTGTCCTGTTGAAACAGCAAGTTCCCTTGCCGGTCTAGTAATGGTAGAACGATGGGTTCGATGACGGTTTGGATGTACCGTGCACTATTCAGTGTCCCCTCGACGATCACCAGCGGTGTACGGCCAGTGTAGGAGATCGCTCCCCACACCATGATGCCGGGTGTTGGCCCTGTGTGCCTCGGTCGTATGCAGTCCTGATTGTGGCGCTCACCTGCACGGCGCCAAACACGCATACGACCATCATTGGCACCAAGGCAGAAGCGACTCTCATCGCTGAAGACGACACGTCTCCATTCGTCCCTCCATTCACGCCTGTCGCGACACCACTGGAGGCGGGCTGCACGATGTTGGGGCGTGAGCGGAAGACAGCCTAACGGTGTGCGGGACCGTAGCCCAGCTTCATGGAGACGGTTGCGAATGGTCCTCGCCGATACCCCAGGAGCAACAGTGTCCCTAATTTGCTGGGAAGTGGCGGTGCGGTCCCCTACGGCACTGCGTAGGATCCTACGGTCTTGGCGTGCATCCGTGCGTCGCTGCGGTCCGGTCCCAGGTCGAAGGGCACGTGCACCTTCCGCCGACCACTGGCGACAACATCGATGTACTGTGGAGACCTGACGCCCCACGTGTTGAGCAATTCGGCGGTACGTCCACCCGGCCTCCCGCATGCCCACTATACGCCCTCGCTCAAAGTCCGTCAACTGCACATACGGTTCACGTCCACGCTGTCGCGGCATGCTACCAGTGTTAAAGACTGCGATGGAGCTCCGTATGCCACGGCAAATTGGCTGACACTGACGGCGGCGGTGCACAAATGCTGCGCAGCTAGCGCCATTCGACGGCCAACACCGCGGTTCCTGGTGTGTCCGCTGTGCCGTGCGTGTGATCATTGCTTGTACAGCCCTCTCGCAGTGTCCGGAGCAAGTATGGTGGGTCTGACACACCGGTGTCAATGTGTTCTTTTTTCCATTTCCAGGAGTGTATATTCTGAAACTTAGGTGAACAAGTATCACAACCAAGCCCGTGCTAGTCGTAACACAGTCACTGAAAATCCCTTTCACTCACGTTAGCAAGTTTATGGTGTTGCATTTCCCAAAAACGTAATAGCTACAAAAATACGTATTGTTTTTCGCTTGAGAATGCTCGCCAAATATTAAGTCTGTCGGTACCAAATGCAGTCACAGTTTTTTAGCCACCCACCTGCTCAATATGCCACGCGGAATATATGTCTTTTCTCGTCACAAAATTCACTTAAAAATTCCGAAATTTCTACACGCCCATCGGAATAATTATGCCGTCACTTTACCACACTTTTGATGTATGAAACACTGCGAACTCCGGCAACTTATCATTTCCATCGGAACTACTACTACACACGTCCGAACTGTTTCATGGCTAGGCTCCCACTCTTCTCTAGAATATTCTAAGTTTTCTCTACCAGCAGAGAAAGGTCCGCGAAGAATATTGCTTTACCATTGGTCAGTTCACTCAAAAGCCAATAGCAAAACAACATTCTCCCGCGCCAATCTGCGCTTTTCATCAATAACCAATCGCAAAATAGTAAACCTAATGACTGCACTTTTTATCGACGTAATTATCTAAAATGCTGAAGTTTTGCTTATGCATAAAGTTATTTACTATTGTTATTTATACCTGAATTAACTTTCCCTTTACCATAAACTTACTCTACAAATCTATTCTACAAAAATCCCCTTTGTCCATATCCATAGTTCTTCGAAATGTTCCCACACTAAATCCTACTACACAACTCTTTAAACAATTATCTTCATATTAACCTTAAACCACACTCACGCATCATTCATACTCCTAAAGCACATTTATAACATTTTACATACACAAGAAAACATAATAACACTTTATAAAAATACTAGAACAGTTTAAGAAAAACATTCTATTACTTTAGTGCACTCTAGTGGGCACAATCGAAACTAAAATCACAGTCCCCCTAGCCAATACTGTCCTATATCGGCTGATACATAAACTACGAGCGCGTCCAGTCTCGCGTCACCATCTGTCACTATCCAGCTCTGAGACACATCTCTCACTTAACCGCCTCCAAGGCAGGATCGGTATACGGAGCTACGCCTGAATGGGGCGCAGGAAACAGTACGGTCGTTGTCGTACTGCGGAAAACAGAGGTTTATCTAATGTCCAATAGGGCATGATCATTGACTTTCGGGCGTAGGGTGGAAGCATTTCCTCGCCATGGTTAAAGTATACGGTGCTCGGCAAAATGGCGGAGTCCAAAACATGTAGTGCACCACGGGCCATAGGTGACAGGGGTGAACGACGGCTGCAGAGCTGTATGTGGGCGAATAGACGTGCAAGTGCTCAGAAACTGACTGCCCAGATGAACCCCGAGGCCACTAACAATGTCTCCTCAATGACCGTTCAGTCTGCCTGTGGGCTCCGCAGCAGGCGTCTGGTTCAATCACGCACGCTGACTGCTGTTTATCGGCGACAAAGGCTGGATTTTCCATGCCAGTACCGCATCTGGAGGTCCACTGAATGGCAACACATGGTCTTTAGAGATAAATGACGTTTCATGCTCCATCGGACAGCTGGCGGTTGGCGTGTACACCGTGGAACATCCGAAAGTAAACACTGTGCAACAATTGTCGAAAGAGTCCAGGAAGAAGAAGGGAGTGTTATAGTTTGGGGAATATTCTGGCATTTCTTGGGTGATCTCGTCGCTCTGGAAGGCACAATGGATCAATATAAGTACGCAACCGTCTTTGAGCCAACCATACATGCAACTTCTTTTCCTTTGGCTCGATGGCATCTACCAGCAGGGCAAGGCAACGTGTCACACAATTCGCAGTGTACGTTCGTGGGTAGGAGAGCACTACGATGAGTTTACCTTAGACCCAGGACTGAAACCCAATCAAGAATCTGTGGGACCACTTCGGTCGGGCTGTTCGCGCCCTGGATCCCCAACCGAGAAACCTAGGGCATCTGGCCGTGACACTGGAGTCTACATGAGTGCATATCCCTGTCGGTACCTTCCAGAACCTCAGTGACTCTCTTCCAGTATGTCTCACAGCAGTCAGGGCTGCAAAAAATGATTATTCAGGCTTTTGACAGGTGGTCATATTAGCCTGACTGGACAGTGTATTATAAAACACCTGCAATACACTAACGGAAAAGAAATCGCAGCACCAAAATATAATTAACATATGGTAATTAAAATCGGGATTAACATTGCAAGATCACAGGTTAATATAAGTGCGAGGTATGGTGAAACGCTGATATATTAATAACTGCCATAATTCTGAATGCAAGAATGCAAAACTATATGCATTGTGTTGTACAGGTGCCGGAAGTCATTTTATGGCGTGGAATTCCATGCCTTGGTCGGTCAGTACAGTGAGTTGTGGATGACATTGGAGTTGTCCGATGATGCCCTGTATGTGCTCGACTGGAGATAGATATGGCCGGCCGCGGTGGTCTAGCGGTTCTAGGCGCGCAGTCCGGAACCGTGTGACTGCTACGGTCGCAGGTTCGAATCCTGCCTCGGGCATGGATGTGTGTCATGTCCTTAGGTTAGTTAGGTTTAAGTGGTTCTAAGTTCTAGGGGACTGATGACCACAGTAGTTAAGTCCCATAGTGCTCAGAGCCATTTGAACCATTTTTAGATAGATATGGTGATCGACTAAGCCAAATCAACACGTCGACGCTCTGCAGAGGACGTTGGGTTACAGCAGAGGTTCATGGGCGAGCGTTATCTTGATGGAATACACCATCTGAAATGCTGTTCGTGAATGGCAACACAACAGGTCGATCCACCAGATTGACGTACAAATTGACAGTAAGGATGCGTGGGAAAACCACGAGAATATTCCTGCTGTCATACGAAATCATACATCAGGAGATAACTCTAAGTGTAGTTGTACCATGCGGACAGGTTGGTTGCAGGCCCTCAACTGGTCTCCTTCTAACCAACAAACGGCCCTCATTGGCACCAAGGCAGGACCAATTTTCATCGGAAAACACAACAGACCTCCAGTCATCCCGCCCTCCAACGAGCTCTCGCTTGACACCACTTAAGTCGCATATGGCGGTGGTTTGGAATCAGTGGAATGCATGCTGTAGCTCGTCTAGCTAGGAGCTGTCGTTCAAGTAACCGATTTGTAAGAGTTTGTTATGTCGCTGTGGTGCCAACAGTTGCTCAATTTTTTGCTGCAGATGAAGTACGATGCGCTATGGGCATGCGCCGAAGACGATGATCTTCCCTCTCAGTAGTTCTGCGTGGGTGTTTTCGCGTCGTTGTGTCACTCTTTTCTATTATTATTATTTGCGTAACAACGCATATATGAAAAGAGCCGCGAAATATCTTTTAGTAATGCTGTGCTATGAATTTCTTTATCATCATTACTTTTTAACAAAACAGAATATATTGAGTTCTTATTGTTCTAGATCTGGCCTTCTATTAAGGGAACATTTTTCGTGACTGTAACTCATTCTAAAAATCAACGTATCTTCCCTATTTTATAGTTATTGAAAATGAAATTTACTTTGTTATGAATACTGATGTTCCAGTTCGTATGATTGTTCAACAACAAGATTTTGCAGTGTATTTTGTTTCTCGGTAAAACACCATTCAATACCACGACTAGCACAAGAACGTGAGACTCTTATTGAAAAAATACGTTTTCACTATAAAGTTTGCCAGATCAGAACCGAGCACAGCAAGATTCCTATTAGATTTTGAAGGTACATTATCTTTTTTGTACTGTTAGCTATATATTATCAGCAGCACGCGTCAACCTGCAACACATCATAAAATCTGCTGCTCTGCACTGCAAGTCCGGAAGCTAAAAGAAATAATATTATTTCACTATTACTTTCCCGCTTCCTTGCGGTATGATAGATTCTATTTGGGGTAGTCTGAATACGCCGCGGCAGCGGCTCTTTCGTTCGCCGCACAGCTCGGACCCACAGATAATATTTAAATAACTGAAAAATGTCTCAACAGGATGGGATAATATGCACGCAAGCCATAACAATTAATAATGCAAGTTTTCATTTAAATAACTCTATTCGAACATTTAAATACGTTAACTGTTACACACCTTTAAAATGCGCACGTAATGGCGTACATCTTTCAGTCTTGACAAAAGAATGCTACGCTAGCGTACAATACAACGTCACAGGATATCCTACTCGCTTAACTTCAAGAAGAAGAAGACAGAGAAATTAATGTTCGTCATGTATTATATACTAGTTACATATTCTAATCTTTGTTTGATATTTATCGTCTGTGGCGGTTTCATTACTCGCCGACGCAGATATTCTCTAAAATATATAATAAAAAAAATACATAATTTTATACAATAACACAATATGATACATATAATTTTCTCGTTACTACATAATATGTTTTTTTCTACTAGACGTTACAGTGTCTAGGTCCTGGTCTTCTTGCCACCGTACATTCACATGTCCACCGCTGCCAGCAGTGATGTGCAGTGGCTACTTTCCTGCCAAAGCTCCCTGCGGTATCGCAGAAGGAACATTCAGCTTCTCGTGGGTCTATTACAGGACCTCGTTCAAACTCTGTTAGATGTTGAAAATGGGGTCTTTGTCGCCTTAAAAGCATTCTTGTCTAACACAAACGCACCACGTCCAAGCTCAAAGGTAACTATCGCTCACGACCGTTACAGCGTGTATTTAAAGCAGGTTTGCTTTAAATCTGCATTCTCATAGTGGCTCTACTAGCACCACTCTTATGCTACTGTCTCGAAATTTGAACACACACAATCCTACAGGTGTATAAACACGCCTACCAACTTTCGTTTACGTCGTCCAACTCTTTCTTCGTTTAGCGATTATTTCCGTCAGTGTATTTCTTCTGTTAACCATGGTCTCTTCTCAGTAGCTTTCCTCTCATCTACGTTTCGCATCGCTAACTTTACACCAGAAACTTGTGCGGAAACGCATGCAGACAGGCAGCCATCACATAAGTGCCTTCTGTCGAATTGGCTCCCTCTTTGGAATTGCTGCACGTATGGCGCTCGGACGGAAGCCTAGAGATACTGTAGGCCCTCTGTCGAAATTCGGGCCGTTGAAGTTGACGTTCTGACGTCAAATTAATAAAATTAACAGTCGTTAGCCGTGTCATTAGGCAAAAGTGTTTCTTTCTGAAGATATTAGAGAACTCACTGGGTCCCACGTCTTATCCAGCTAAAAGCCGCAATCACAATTGATAAGATCTTCCCGCCTAACATATTTCCACGGATTCCTTAATAACTGAATCCCAGAAAGCTCTCGTCGGGTACAAGGATTCATGGCCGTATAGTCAATAGAATGTCCTTTGGAGATGCAATGCTCCGTTATGACTGACTTACGAGGACGCAAAAGGTGAGCGCGGCGATCATATTCAGCGCACCTTTCACGTACCGTGCGTGCCATACCGGCAAGGTATTCTGTAGATTCTAGCCATCCACGACGCAGTTTTCCCATCTGCTATTAGGCCGACCTGACAAGTGCGAGAATTATCGCACAATCAGCTTAAGAGCTCACGCATCGAAGCTGCTTACAAGAATAATATACAGAAGAATGGAAAAGAAAATTGAGAATGCGCTAGGTGACGATCAGCTTGGCTTTAGGAAAAGTAAAGGGACGAGAGAGGCAATTCTGACGTTACGGCTAATAATGGAAGCAAGGCTAAAGAAAAATCAAGACACTTTCATAGGATTTGTCGACCTGGAAAAACCGTTCGATAATATAAAATGGTGCAAGCTGTTCGAGATTCTGAAAAAGGTAGGGATAAGCTATAGGGAGAGACGGGTCATATACAATATGTACAACAACCAAGAGGGAATAATAAGCGTGGACGATCAAGAACGAAGTGTTCGTATTAAGAAGGGTGTAAGACAAGGCTGTAGCCTTTCACCCCTACTCTTCAATCTGTACATCGAGGAAGCAATGATGGAAATAAAAGGAAAGTTCAGGAGTGGAATTAAAATACAAGGTGAAAGGATATCAATGATATGATTCGCTGATGACATTGCTATCCTGAGTGAAAGTGAAGAAGAATTAAATGATCTGCTGAACGGAATGAACAGTCTAATGAGTACACAGTATGGTTTGAGAGTAAATCGGAGAAAGACGAAGGTAATGAGAAGTAGTAGAAATGAGAACAGTGAGAAACTTAACATCAGGATTGATGGTCACGAAGTCAATGAAATTAAGGAATTCTGCTACCTAGGCAGTAAAATAGCCAATGACGGACGGAGCAAGGAGGACATCAAAAGCAGACTCGCTATGGCAAAAAAGGCATTTCTGGCCAAGAGAAGTCTACTAATATCAAATACCGGCCTTAATTTGAGGAAGAAATTTCTGAGGATGTACGTCTGGAGTACAGCATTGTATGGTAGTGAAACATGGACTGTGGGAAAACCGGAACAGAAGAGAATCGAAGCATTTGAGATGTGGTACTATAGACGAATGTTGAAAATTAGATGGACTGACAAGGTAAGGAATGAGGAGGTTCTACGCAGAATCGGAGAGGAAAGGAATATGTGGAAAACACTGATAAGGAGAAGGGACAGGATGATAGGACATCTGCTAAGACATGATGGAATGACTTCCATGGTACTAGAGGGAGCTGTAGAGGGCAAAAACTGTAGAGGAAGACAGAGATTGGAATACGTCAAGCAAATAATTGAGGACGTAGGTTGCAAGTGCTACTCTGAGATGAAGAGGTTAGCACAGGAAAGGAATTCGTGGCGGGCCGCATCAAACCAGTCAGTAGACTCATGAAAAAAAAAAATAGGCCGGCCGGTGTGGCCGTGCGGTTCTAGGCGCTTCAGTCTCGAACCGCCTGATCGCTACGGTCGTAGGTTCGAATCCTGCCCCGGGCATGGATGTGTGTGATGTCCTTAGGTTAGTTAGGTTTAAGTAGTTCTAAGTTCTAGGGGACTGATGACCACAGATGTTTAGTCCCATAGTGCTCGGAGCCATCTGAACCATTTAGCCATCTGCTATTAACTCTCTGGCATGCATTGAAGTTTGTTATTTCTTGTTGTCTTATTATGAAATAACTTTATGTTATTGGGATCTCTACTCCCTTGTATGCTGCATGTGCTTTGACGGATTTAGCTCCTCTTTCTAAAAGGTTTAGTTCCGTTTTTCTTTTCAATTGTAGGTCAGTGACGGTGACCAGCTATTTGTGTAATGTATTGTGTGTTTGCTTTCTGTTTCTGTCATTAACTGATACATTTCTTACCAAAGAGCCTACCATTTGTCGTTTTTCCCTTTTTCTTTCCATTTGTATGTCTGTATGGTGTTTCACTCCATTCGTGATACTGAGTTTAGTTTAGGGGTTACTGTTGGCCACTGTTAACCACAATTTTAGATTTTGCGACCAGGCAACTGCCAGCCATCTTCAGGTGAGCCATTTAAGACTGAAAAAGGCTTACTCTGTCCCTCAATTTATTAGCGCGCTGTATGTATTCCACGCACGCGTTAAGATCGTGGTTGCAGGCCACTCTACCCAGTGGGCAGTGCACTCTGTAGCTGACTTGCAGAACACGCCGTCCTAAGGGATGTCGCTGTCCTGCGTAAGCCTTACCACACTGGCTATGTATTTTTTAGATTCCAACCTTCTGGAATAACAAATCGTCCTTCACTGACCCAGGAAGCCTGAAATTTTGGATTCTGTGCCGAAAAGCACTTTAAACTGAAATTTCTGGAGGGTTCTTGAATGGAAAATTGCCATCAAAGGGATGAAAAGCAAGTGGTTTTGCTACTCTGCCATCCAGTTTATTCTTTTCCTGATTTTGCATTAAATGGCAGTTTACCGTCAATCTTCTTGCTAGAATATCCACTTTCTCTGTACACTGTCTTTAGGTAGGTGAGACATATAGGTAAATTATCTAGATCCGAGATTATGGAAGCTCTGTGTGCAAGTGTTTCAAGTACACTCATAGTTTGTGACGGGTAATGAGAACTCGACGATTATAATATAGATTCTCCAGAGAGCTATCATTCTTTCCTCTAAGCAAAACATCCGAGAAAGGCAGAAATCCATCTTTCTTTATCTCCATACTAAATTGAGTGCTCATATGAGTGGAACTTCAGGCCACATTATAAAAGTATCGTCTACATACTGGGTGCAGTGCTTTCTCTTCCTCTATAAAATATTTGGCTTCAAAGAGAATAAGGGCAACCCAGGGCGACCCCGTCGGTCTCCCCAAAAATTTCTTAGTTGAATAAATAGATTGAACAAAGAGCATTCCGAAACAAAACACTGATGTCCACATGAAATTAGTGCCGAAGACTGCGAGAGAAATCTTCGTTCAAACCCCAAATAATTATGTTGGTGGCCAAATACTGACTTTTTGCTACAGTATATCCTGAATGCATATGAGATCACATTGAAGGGCTCCTAGCAAATAGGACTTATGTCAGTGTCTGGCGTACCCGTACCTGAAAGTAGTGCGCGGAGATCACTACTATTGAAGAGATACAGGGTGTTTCACTGTCATACGCCAAACTGCCGTGAAAAATTTCTTGAGACAAGTACAGTATGAAATGTATATGAAACACTTGATTTAAAAACAATTTTGATGCAGCTTCTCGGTACTAAAGATGGCGATTCAAATGAAGTATTCAACAATAAAGTGGAGACTTATGGTAAAGCAACGAAAATTAGCAAGCAGGCAGACGCTCACAAGGTATGCAACCACTCAAGACAGCATTACAGAGACTGTATCCCTTCCTATGTTAAACAACGATTCGCATCTTGAAATAGCTAGGTGCTTTTTACTCGTGGACTTGAAGTAAGTTTGTTTCATGTGTTAGGTAAGGGCAAGTAAAAAGCAATAAAAATGTTCGCCTCTACATTAAGCACTATTTACATAACGCCTATTCAAAAGTAACAGGCTTCCAAAATGAGATATTGTCAATGGCAGAAGTCTCATTTCATTTCACTGATTTCTTTTACTATCCTGTCAAGTGGCAACAAGGTTCGTCACCGTTAACACTGTGCCATAGCATTTCAAATCCCAGTTCGGCCATGCAGGTTGAAGGTTTCCGTCGTTTTCCCTAAACAGTTTAAGACAAAATGCCAGACTGTTAACTCTGAAAAATACACGGCCCATTTCCTTCCGGTTTAGTACTCTGTAAAGAATTTGTTATCGGCGTGGCGTTAAACTAATACTTTCTTCTTCTTTCCTGAAGGTCTACAGCAGTGAGAAACTCACTTTGTTGGAAATAAAACTGTCGTATTCGAACTCTGAGTCTTTGTCCACTCAGCATTGCTACCGCTTCAGTGTTGTCGTGGTCTTCAATGTGAAAACTGGTTTCACGCAGCTGTACACGTCAGTCGGCCCGTGCAACAGTGTGTCTCTCATTTTTCAGATTGTAGTTTGCAGTGTACTAAAAGTTCTACATCTACATTTATACTCCGCAAGCCACCCAACGGTGTGTGGCGGAGGGCACTTTACGTGCCACTGTCATTACCTCCCTTTTCTGTTCCAGTCGCGTATGGTTCGCGGGAAGAGCGACTGTCTGAAAGCCTCCGTGCGCCTATTCCGTGCGTTCCTTCTGTATCATTTTGGCTCACCAAGATACGAATCCAAACACGCATTAATTCTCATTTTTAAACTAAAGAATATTAAACCGAATTAGATAATTAAGTAATAATTTCGTTGCCTTCAACTTAATTATTAATTCTGCTGTATAAAATTTTGTAATGTATCCATAAGACCACACCGTGTGGCGTTCGTGAGGTGTGTATTATGGCGAAATCACGTCTTCTTTTAAAAATATGCTGGTAAAGTCTCTTTAATGCACTCTGGAAACTTATGTCGATATTCAAATACAACATAAAGCCATCATATAGCTTCTGTTCGCTGTTTCTTGAAAATGATTTATTGAGGACCTCTATGAGCTTGACACCTTTCTCAGCCAAAATATTTATAATTCCCAGTTTATTTACTAGATGTGGAGGGCCAATAAAAACTTCATTTTCATGGCACTGCAAAGAACCTGTGTTACAGAACTCGTCGCTAAAGTCTAGTCCAGCAAAAAAAAGTTCTTCTTTTTATTAGATGCAATCTGATAACGTTTGATTCTATTGACATTTACTTCACTCATTGCAATATTTACGTCTAATGACTCTTCTAATAGAATATAAAAAGTCGATACAGAGGCCGACGAACATGATGAAGCACATTTACAAATTGTGTGTCTGGATCGAACTTTTTGTATCAATAGAGATTACGTAATTCGGCAGATTGCCGTTATCTTTTCTGTCGTAAGGCAAAAAAGCAATAAACACACAACATTATCAAAATAGAAATTATGCATCTCAATAGACAAGGGAAAAATACATTTTACTTGTGTACAGGTAGAAAATATAGAAACATGCCAACAACACAAGGCAAAATCAGCTACATACATCACGTCTAAACCACTACTCAGAGTATGAACCCGCCTGCCGTGAAAGGTAAGTGAACACTTAAAAATGTCTAGGGCACTGTTCCGCGTTTGCTGTAACCAACTAACATACACCTGGAAATTGAAATAAGAACACCGTGAATTCATTGTCCCAGGAAGGGGAAACTTTATTGACACATTCCTGGGGTCAGATACATCACATGATCACACTGACAGAACCACAGGCACATAGACACAGGCAACAGAGCATGCACAATGTCGGCACTAGTACAGTGTATATCCACCTTTCGCAGCAATGCAGGCTGCTATTCTCCCATGGAGACGATCGTAGAGATGCTGGATGTAGTCCTGTGGAACAGCTTGCCATGCCATTTCCACCTGGCGCCTCAGTTGGACCAGCGTTCGTGCTGGACGTGCAGACCACGTGAGACGACGCTTCATCCAGTCCCAAACATGCTCAATGGGGGACAGATCCGGAGATCTTGCTGGCCAGGGTAGTTGACTTACACCTTCTAGAGCACGTTGGGTGGCACGGGATACATGCGGACGTGCATTGTCCTGTTGGAACAGCAAGTTCCCTTGCCGGTCTAGGAATGGTAGAACGATGGGTTCGATGACGGTTTGGATGTTCCGTGCACTATTCAGTGTCCCCTCGACGATCACCAGTGGTGTACGGCCAGTGTAGGAGATCGCTCCCCACACCATGATGCCGGGTGTTGGCCCTGTGTGCCTCGGTCGTATGCAGTCCTGATTGTGGCGCTCACCTGCACGGCGCCAAACACGCATACGACCATCATTGGCACCAAGGCAGAAGCGACTCTCATCGCTGAAGACGACACGTCTCCATTCGTCCCTCCATTCACGCCTGTCGCGATACCACTGGAGGCGGGCTGCACGATGTTGGGGCGTGAGCGGAAGACGGCCTAACGGTGTGCGGGACCGTAGCCCAGCTTCATGGAGACGGTTGCGAATGGTCCTTGCCGATACCCCAGGAGCAACAGTGTCCCTAATTTGCTGGGAAGTGGCGGTGCGGTCCCCTACGGCACTGCGTAGGATCCTACGGTCTTGGCGTGCATCCGTGCGTCGCTGCGGTCCGTTCCCAGGTCGACGGGCACGTGCACCTTCCGCTGACCACTGGCGACAACATCGATGTACTGTGGAGACCTCACGCCCCACGTGTTGAGCAATTCGGCGGTACGTCCACCCGGCCTCCCGCATGCCCACTATACGCCCTCGCTCAAAGTCCGTCAACTCCACATACGGTTCACGTCCACGCTGTCACGGCATGCTACCAGTGTTAAAGACTGCGATGGAGCTCCGTATGCCACGGCAAATTGGCTGACACTGACGGCGGCGGTGCACAAATGCTGCGCAGCTAGCGCCATTCGACGGCCAACACCGCGGTTCCTGGTGTGTCCGCTGTGCCGTGCGTGTGATCATTGCTTGTACAGCCCTCTCGCAGTGTCCGGAGCAAGTATGGTGGGTCTGACACACCGGTGTCAATGTGTTCTTTTTTCCATTTCCAGGAGTGTAGTACCATAGTTACAAGAATCAAGGTGAATGGAAAAGAACTTGCGATGTCTGTCTACGCGTGAACTGTTAGCTAGGGAACAACCTAATAGTATTCTTACGTCTTCGACAGTGATGTTGAGATGGTAATAAGAGTGCATATACTAAAAGTAGGCATAATGGATATTTCATCTTACAGTGTATTATACATTGATTTGAACTTCCTGACAGATTGATAACTGTTTGCTGGTCCGAGACTCAGTCCCGCGGACAATGCTTTTAACGACTGTATATCGTAGTAAGACTCACGACCCGTCCTCACAGCTTCACTTTTATCAGTATTCCGCTCCTACTTTCCAAACTACACAGTTGTATTCCTGCACATCTTGTGGGACTAACACTCTTGGAAGAAATGAGTTAAGGCATAAAAATTATGAAGGCGGGGCAAGAATCGTAGCTGGATAGTGCATTCCCCGTGAAAGGAAAGGACTCGGATTCATGTACCCCTCCGACAGACGTAATCTCCCACGAAGTCAAAAAGCACTCTCTCCGCAGGAGAGGCAAAGATTTCTCCTGGAAAAAAGCCCCTAGGCTGTGGCTAACCTATTTCTCCGAAATATCCTTTCTTCCGGGAGTCCTAGTTCCGAAAGACACGGAGAAGAACGTCTGTGAAGTTTGGAGAGTAATGAAGACATACTGGCACAAGTCAAGCTGTGAAGACGACTCGTGAATTACGCTTGCATATCTAGGCCGGTAAGAGCCTTACCCGCAAAAGGCAATAGTCCGAGTACGAGTCCCGCTAGGGGACGCAGCTTTAACCTGCCAGTAGTAGGTTGGGTTACGCATATTTGTACGCTAACACACCTGAGAGAACATTTCAGCACAAATTCTAATTCAGATAAATGTTTCATTATGAAGTCCAAATCACTTTCTACAGAGAGTCATGGTAAAGGACTCATATAGGATAATTGTGCCACCTTTACAAAATTAAGCCCAGATGAAGAAAACTTGGTGTAGGTACATACTGAAGTAACTTGAGGCAAGGAATTAAGTCAACCTTTAAGGCTTTTATTGCTTTATTAAGACATCTCGTCGTCTTAATGTGGAAATGCTAAACTGTTATTACTTGATAAGGATTTTTTTGTCATCCTGTGACCTATGTAGCAAACTATTCTTCACACACAGTATGAACTGCAAATATCAAAATTTTCGCAGATGACAAATTAATTTTTGAGGAACGCGGTAAAATATTCAGTTAGTCTTTGCCCGAGGACCAGCCCGAACAACAAATACTACGAGGTGCATTCAAGTTCTAAGGCCTCCGATTTTTTTTCTAATTAACTACTCACCCGAAATCGATGAAACTGGCGTTACTTCTCGACGTAATCGCCCTGCAGACGTACACATTTTTCACAACGCTGACGCCATGATTCCATTGCAGCGGCGAAGGCTTCTTTAGGAGTCTTTTTTGACCACTGGAAAATCGCTGAGGCACTAGCAGCACAGCTGGTGAATGTGCGGCCACGGAGAGTGTCTTCCATTGTTGGAGAAAGCCAAAAGTTACTAGGAGCCAGGTCAGGTGAGTAGGGAGCATGAGGAATCACTTAACAGTTGTTATCACGAAGAAACTGTTGCTTGACGTTAGCTCGATGCGCGGGTGCGTTGTCTTGGTGAAACAGCACACGCGCAGCCCTTCCCGGACGTTTTTGTTGCAGTGCAGGAAGGAATTTGTTCTTCAAAACATTTTCGTAGGATGCACCTGTTACCGTAGTGCCCTTTGGAACGCAATGGGTAAGGATTACGCCCTCGCTGTCCCAGAACATGGACACCATTATTTTTTCAGCACTGGCGGTTACCTGAAATTTTTTTGGTGGCGGTGAATCTGTGTGCTTCCATTGAGATGACTGGCGCTTTGTTTCTGGATTGAAAAATGGCATCCACGTCTCATCCACTGTCACAACCAACGAAAAGAAAGTCCCATTAACCCTGTCGTTGCGCTTCAACATTGCTTGGCAACATGCCACACGGGCAGCCATGTGGTCGTCCGTCAGCATTCGTGGCACCCACCTGGATGACACTTTTCGCATTTTCAGGTCGTCATGCAGGATTGTATGCACAGAACCCACAGAAATGCCAACTCTGGAGGCGATCTGTTCAACAGTCATTCGGCGATCCCCCAAAACAATTCTCTCCACTTTGTCGATCATGTCGTCAGACCGGCTTGTGCGAGCCCGAGGTTGTTTCAGTTTGTTGTCACACGATGTTCTGCCTTCATTAAATTGTCGCACCCACGAACGTACTTTCGACACATCCATAACTCCATCACCACATGTCTCCTTCAACTGTCGATGAATTTCAATTGGTTTCACACCACGCAAATTCAGAAAACGAATGATTGCACGCTGCGCAAGTAAGGAAAACGTCGCCATTTTAAGTATTTAAAACAGTTCTCATTCTCGCCGCTGGCGGTAAAATTCCATCTGCCATACGGTGCTGCCATCTCTGGGACGTATTGACAATGAACGCAGCCTCATTTTAAAACAATGCGCATGTTTCTATCTCTTTCCAGTCCGCAGAAAAAAAATCGGAGGCCTTAGAACTTGAATGCACCTCGTACTTCCAGTACATTGTTACGACAATATTGTGAACCAGCGCAAGGCCCCCACACACATTTATTAACCGTTGTCTCGGTCGCACGTAGTAGAGGAAAAGGTTGTACTCGTTAGTTTTATTTGTTACGATAATAATTATACTTATGTGTGTCTGTTATGAAAAGGTGGTTTTTGCGGTAGTTCAGTAACCCACAGAAACAGCTTCCATTCTCTGCTTACAAGGGAACCTCCCCATCGCACCCCCGTCATGTTTAGTTATAAGTTGGCACAGTGGATAGGCCTTGAAAAACTGAACACAGATCAATCGAGAAAACAGGAAGAAGTTGTGTGGAACTATGAAAAAAATAAGCAAAATATACAAACTGAGTAGTCCATGCGCAAGATAGGCAACAATGGGTATAGTATAAGCTGAGGAGCGCCGTGGTCCCGTGGTTAGCGTGAGCAGCTGCGGAGCGAGAAGTCCTTGGTTCAAGTCCTCCCTCGAGTGAAAAGTTTAATTTTTTATTGTCAGACAATTATCAAAGTTCTGGCACTCACACATAATCAACTTCACTCCCCAAAATCTCAGGACATGTTCAGATTCGATTGGACATATGCAGGATTTGACGGTCTACACACGGAAAAATTTGAAAATGTTAAAAACATATGTTTTGACAGAGCAGAGGGAAAACTGTGCGACTGTGAAACTGTTACATTCATTTGTTGCAGTTTATGTGACAAACTCTTATGTTTTCATCACTTTTTTTGGAGTGATTAATACATCCACAAGAAAACCTAAATCGGGCAAGGTAGAAGAATCTTTTTACCCATTCGCCAAGTGTACAAGTAGGGTGGGTCGACAACATATTCCTGTCATGTTGTAACGGAACATATTAAAGGCTTTACTGTACCGAAGTATGCGATACCCTCCAAATTCAACCAGTTTAACGAGTATTTATGATTATAGAAAAGTTATTGTGTATGTTAACAATGATTGCATAACATGTCTGCATAAACAGTCAACCCATTAAATTATACTGAATAACTGACCCACACAAAAGTTTATATCACTTGATCACTGATACAGCAAATGTCATCATGTAAAAACACTAAGTTCATCTTAATTAATTAATATGAAGTACGAAAAATAGTGGCCAACTGAGGTATTTTGGATCTCCTTAAATAAAAATCACCCAGTGAAACCTATTTGTTCACTAAGAGCGGTTTCACTCAGTATTCACGAAATCAATCCTATTTTAGACGAAAACCAATGTAATTCTTAATAATTCATGTTAATTACTTATTTATGCAAATTAGAGGAGTCAATTGACAAACTTCTAAAAAACGGCCTTTTTGTAACAAAGAATTATTCTGTCAAGTCAACAAATCTGTCTGTCATTTTAATAACATGTTAAATTATATCACTCGATGCAAATTAATAACTTTTCTGCACAAATTATGATAACAGATGTACATGTGACTTATAAACTATATCTCTTTTTAGTAGTTCTTTGACAATGTTATAAATACGAGCAGCAAGAAGGGTCGAGAGGCAGTCGGAATGTCACTTTGGTAAAGTGTGTTTGTGTGTTATTGTTTGAGTTGGATAAACAATGCAAAGAACATGTAACGGAAGTACTACTTTGTGTTGTGTCATGGTCTTTGGTGGACAGTGGAATTAAGATGGCCACCAGAGTAATAAATATTTGAAGTTTACATATTTGTTGGTTTCGCTCGTTCTTTATCATCAAAAGCACATAAAAAACATGGGACCTCATGTTTTTAACCCTAGACAACCAGATTTAGAGCCAGCATCAACATCGAGACACAGCAGCAATCCAGCAAGCAGCACTGATTACTACAATGCATTTTAATGGCGCCAACCTAACATCAAGTGCTAACAAGCTCCGTAAATGGGAGTGAAATAGTGCGATTATAGCAATTAGCAATATCTACGACCAGGCGACCATTACAAAAGTGGGGGCTCGTCCGGGATCTTTAAGTGCATCAATGATAATAGTGCAGCGATAAATTTCGTAAGTGCTTATCATTCCAAAAAAGTTTATTTGTGCAATGTGGCAACAGTGAAAATATGTCAAAAATAAATAAATTGTGTTTGTGCGACTACCAAAAACCATCATCATACCGCTCGGAAGATTAACGTCTGGATTATGTCAATGGAATTCATCAATCAAGACTTCAGCTTCGATAAAACCGAATAGAAGAGAAGAAAG
Source organism: Schistocerca cancellata (assembly GCF_023864275.1). Lineage (NCBI taxonomy): Eukaryota > Metazoa > Arthropoda > Insecta > Orthoptera > Acrididae > Schistocerca > Schistocerca cancellata. The sequence goes on from NC_064626.1 coordinate 1,252,772,707, forward strand.
CCAACAAGAACACCGATCACGACATCATAGCATAAAGCAAGGTATTTTGTTGTTGTTGTCATTTAAAATAATTAATAGTTAACATGTCTCTACCTGAGAGTGATGAGATCATAGGAAATGTAAAAATTGAACCAGGGGATAGTGAACAATTAAACTTAACCGAGTGGCTAGCAGGGTTTGCAACTCAAATAAGCTCGCAACTTAAACAATCCAGTGAACAAGTATGTTTGAATTTTAAACAATCAAGTGAACAAGTAAGTTTGAAACTTAAAGAAAACACAGATAGACTGGATAAGTTAAGTTTGGATTTTGATCTATTAAATATTCATCTCAATGAGAAGTGTGAGGAAATTAAAACTACCCTCAGTAAGGACACTAGAGAACAGTTGATACACTTCAGAAAAGAATTTCAAGTTAAAGTTGAAAGTTTAAATGAAAACATACAAGCGAACACAGACAGCATTGCTGTCATCTACAACAGAGTAGATACTGAAGCTAAAAGATTAGATCAGAGAATAGACAAAACATCAGAAAACCTTAAACATGAATACAACCTGTATACCACTAATGTAGATACAAAAGTAGAAAATATACACACTGAATATACACAATTGGAAGATGCATTGATGTCAAAACAAATGTTTTACAATCAACATACAATGTATGGGCACATCCAAGTGAAATGCTTTCCTGGTGAAAATCTGCACCCTATTGACTTTATTCACCAATGTAAAGATATGTTTGTTGTATGTCAGATAACATAAAAATTAAGTTAGTAAAACGGTTTCTAGAAGGGGAGGCCCTATCCTGGGCAAATGAGAATAATGATTCTTGGAATACTTTTGAAGAGTTTGAAGCTAAATTTATTTGCAAATTTTGGTCACAATCCATACAAGCCAGATTAAAGTCAGAATTTCTAAATGGACCAGTGTATAGAGGGAAAGTAGGGGGAATGCAAAAATTTTGCAGAGATCAACTGAAAAAACTTGCTCACTTGAATAACTCTTTTGATATTATGACACAAATTGATGTTTTAAAAAGAAGGTTACCAGAGAGACTGCAGTGGGAATTGGTCCATGGACCAGACGATTCAATGGATGAGTTCCTGAAATTTGTATATAGATTAGATAGGGCCTTGGAAAGAGAAAATAACCAAAGTTTTGGCTCTGGCAGCAACCAGTATTGGGGGGTGGAACAGGAATGTAAATAGAGATTATTATGGGAGGAGAGACTTTGAAAATTCTGGAAATAATGCTCCAAATAGGGGAGATAGGAGATATGAAAATGATTTCAGAAACAATACACAGGAGGGAGGATGGAGGAGAGATAACAGGAATGATAGAAATACGTATTGGGGAAGAGAACAAGATAGAAGGGGGTTTGTTGAAACTAGTGAACAAAACGACAACTACGAACGGACAGACCAAGGGAACTAGCCGGGAAACGGTGGACAGTCCCACTAGATGTCCGTAGTTTTGGGGCTAGACAATATTATGACAGGACAACACATAACCGAAACTGGAGAAGGAGAAGATACAATGTAAAGAGTAAGTACCATGAAAATACTGATGTTGTTAGAATGAATAAATTAGAATTTAATAAAAGGTTATGGGATGCTATGAGTAAAAGTGATACAGTTAATAAAAACAGTGTTCAAGCACAGGTAGTTAGTGAAAGTGCAGAAGTTGACGGTATTGCAGAGTTCCATACTTGGGCTGAAAAAGATACTGGTGTTAATAACAAGTCAGACAACCACAAATAGAATCTATTTTGGCGGGTTTATTTGATAAGAAGAGGGATGACGAAGTGTTTAATGGAGCCAAAGACTCAATTGCTGAGATTCAGATACATAGGGGGGAAACAGAAGATGGGGTTGTTGTGGAGGAGGAGGAAGAAGTAATAGAGGGACATTTAAATAATGATCCTAAATCAAGTGATGTTATTGATGAGAGTGTGGAGGAAGAAATAAAAGTATTTGTAGAATTGAAAAGTGATGATGAGGTAAAGGTAAGTGATGTGACAAACATGGGTAATAATGAGGTTAATTTAAGTGAAATGCAGACTAGGGAATGTGTATCTGAGGACAAGCTATTGCCTATTGGGAACTATGAAACACTAATCTATGAGAATGGTAATTATAATAATATTAAAGAAAATACACTCCTGGAAATGGAAAAAAGAACACATTGACACCGGTGTGTCAGACCCACCATACTTGCTCCGGACACTGCGAGAGGGCTGTACAAGCAATGATCACACGCACGGCACAGCGGACACACCAGGAACCGCGGTGTTGGCCGTCGAATGGCGCTAGCTGTGCAGCATTTGTGCACCGCCGCCGTCAGTGTCAGCCAGTTTGCCGTGGCATACGGAGCTCCATCGCAGTCTTTAACACTGGTAGCATGCCGCGACAGCGTGGACGTGAACCGTATGTGCAGTTGACGGACTTTGAGCGAGGGCGTATAGTGGGCATGCGGGAGGCCGGGTGGACGTACCGCCGAATTGCTCAACACGTGGGGCGTGAGGTCTCCATAGTACATCGATGTTGTCGCCAGTGGTCGGCGGAAGGTGCACGTGCCCGTCGACCTGGGACCGGACCGCAGCGACGCACGGATGCACGCCAAGACCGTAGGATCCTACGCAGTGCCGTAGGGGACCGCACCGCCACTTCCCAGCAAATTAGGGACACTGTTGCTCCTGGGGTATCGGCGAGGACCATTCGCAACCGTCTCCATGAAGCTGGGCTACGGTCCCGCACACCGTTAGGCCGTCTTCCGCTCACGCCCCAACATCGTGCAGCCCGCCTCCAGTGGTGTCGCGACAGGCGTGAATGGAGGGACGAATGGAGACGTGTCGTCTTCAGCGATGAGAGTCGCTTCTGCCTTGGTGCCAATGATGGTCGTATGCGTGTTTGGCGCCGTGCAGGTGACCGCCACAATCAGGACTGCATACGACCGAGGCACACAGGGCCAACACCCGGCATCATGGTGTGGGGAGCAATCTCCTACACTGGCCGTACACCACTGGTGATCGTCGAGGGGACACTGAATAGTGCACGGTACATCCAAACCGTCATCGAACCCATCGTTCTACCATTCCTAGACCGGCAAGGGAACTTGCTGTTCCAACAGGACAATGCACGTCCGCATGTATCCCGTGCCACCCAACGTGCTCTAGAAGGTGTAAGTCAATTACCCTGGCCAGCAAGATCTGTATTTTCAAGAAAAAGGGGAAAAGTTTTTAGAAGTTTTGTGGAACAACTATGGAAACTGTATAAACAAAGATGCCTTTTGGAAAGAATTAGCAAAGGTAAGTGCAACCTTGTATCCTACATGGTGGACAAGAATCCGTAGTGGACTTTATAAAAAAAAGGGGTGAAAACAGTAGTTTGTTAAGTGACAACACAGTGTTAAAAGGAACAGATGAAAACAAAGGTTTATGTTTAAATGTCAATGCTTTGCAAACAGAGAGGGGTGTGTCTAAGTGTAGGAAAGAGACATTAGACTTAGGAACTAAAGAAATTGAAAATGATCTATTGTTTGAAAATACTGAAATAGACAAAGATGTTGAGCTAGGTTGTCCATATGTAAAAGTAAACATTGACATTTGTCCATTTGAAATAAAAGAAAGCCCACATCCTAATGCGTATAGACTTATCTTTTCCAGATCAAGAAGGTTATTTGGATTAAGAAACATCACTGAATTGAAACCATATAAACATGATTAAGCACATTTCCCTGTTTGAATACAGTTACTTACACATTTTCCATAAAGCATGTTATCAGCAAAGATTTTACGGGGTGTGTCAAATAGCAACTACCACTCATCCTACAGACCCTGAAAAAGTTCCAGATCTCTGAGAGAATGGTTTTATATTTTTATTGTCACTATTGAATATTAAATTTTGAGACATCTTCTTTACTTGCAACGGGCAATAAGGTGACAAACATTTATTACTTTCCTTTTGTATTGTTGAATATGGGACATACTTGCACCAAATAAAAGACAATGTAAAAAAATTGTTGTGCAAGACCCATCATTTTGTTACTATTCTTTTCTTAGGCATAAGATTTGTGTACAATTTTCTACAGCTAATCAGATGTTCACCAAGTCTGATGTTTGTGTTATGTTGTGACCAATTTAAGTGTCCAATTTTAGTATTAATATGTTCTTGTATTGTCTTGACTATGCGTCTCAATGGGAGACAAATTTTTAAATAATTCCTTTTTTTTAAATGCATATTATATTCATACATGTGACTTCTCTAGTGTTTGTGTTTATATATCATGTCCATACTTATAATTATGTTCTTTGTTTTCATTTCTTTTATGTGGCTCAAAAAGAACAGACAGTTGCAGTATTTTCCTATGGACATATGACCTGTCCATCTATGTAATATATTTATGTTCCTTCTATTATCTTGATTAATCAGTGACTCAATGAGATCTGACTTTGAAATAATTTACATATATTTTTGATATATCTTAAAATCGAATGTGATATATTTGTGTCTCTTTTTAATCATTTTCCATGTGGCTCACTGGGAGCAAAGATTAACATTTTTTTTACTTTCATATATTACTAATTATTTTTATTATGCTGTCATACTGAATGACATAACACAAAGTGCATTTGAAACAACACAACTAAAATATTTGCAGGAAAAAGTCATTTTGAAACGGTGTAATGGTCATTGCATACATACACATTATGCATAGTAAAACAAAAAAAATTATTAAAGTAGTACTTTTCCAAATTTTAACCATTTGACACATTTGTCCTAGTCGGCTAATGTCAGTAACATTCTGTAAATGATATTACCCGAGGGGGGTATTGTAACGGAACATATTAAAGGCTTTACTGTACCGAAGTATGCGATACCCTCCAAATTCAACCTGTTTAACGAGTATTTATGATTATAGAAAAGTTATTGTGTATGTTAACAATGACTGCATAACATGTCTGCATAAACAGTCAACCCATTAAATTATACTGAATAACTGACCCACACAAAAGTTTATATCACTTGATCACTGATACAGCAAATGTCATCATGTAAAAACACTAAGTTCATCTTAATTAATTAATATGAAGTACGAAAAATAGTGGCCAACTGAGGTATTTTGGATCTCCTTAAATAAAAATCACCCAGTGAAACCTATTTGTTCACTAGGAGCGGTTTCACTCAGTATTCACGAAATCAATCCTATTTTAGACGAAAACCAATGTAATTCTTAATAATTCATGTTAATTACTTATTTATGCAAATTAGAGAAGTGAATTGACAAACTTCTAAAAAACGGCCTTTTTGTAACAAAGAATTATTCTGTCCATTCAACAAATCTGTCTGTCATTTTAATAACATGTTAAATTATATCACTCAATGCAAATTAATAACTTTTCTGCACAAATTATGATAACAGATGTACATGTGACTCATAAACTATATCTCTTTTTAGTAGTTCTTTGACAATGTTATAAATACGAGCAGCAAGAAGGGTCGAGAGGCAGTCGGAATGTCACTTTGGTAAAGTGTGTTTGTGTGTTATTGTTTGAGTTGGATAAACAATGCAAAGAACATGTAACGGAAGTACTACTTTGTGTTGTGTCATGGTCTTTGGTGGACAGTGGAATTAAGATGGCCACCAGAGTAATAAATATTTGAAGTTTACATATTTGTTGGTTTCGCTCGTTCTTTATCATCAAAAGCACATAAAAAACACGGGACCTCATGTTTTTAACCTTAGACAACCAGATTAGAGCCAGCATCAACATCGAGACACAGCAGCGATCTAGCAAGCAGCACTGATTACTACAATGCATTTTAATGGCGCCAACCTAACATCAAGTGCTAACAAGCTCCGTAAATGGGAGTGAAATAGTGCGATTATAGCAATTAGCAATATCTACGACCAGGCGACCATTACAACGTGACGCACATGCCGTCACCAGTGTCGTATTGAATATATCAGACGTGTTTTCCTGTAGAGGAATCGGTTGACCTATGACCTTCCGATCAAATGTTTTCGGTTCCCATTGAAGAGGTACGTCCTTTCGTCTACTAATCACACGGTTTTGCGGTGCGGTCGCAAAACACAAACACTAAACTTATTACAGTGAACAGAGACGTCAATGAACGAACGGATAGATCATAACTTTGCGAAAATAAAGAAGGGAAGCTTTTCACTCGAGGGAAGGCTTGAACCAACGACCTCTCATTCCGCAGCTGCTCACGCTAACCACGGGACCACGGCGCGCCTGAGCTCCCATTCTCCTTGATGTTGCCTATCTTCGCATGGACTACTCAGTTTGTATATTTTGCTTAATTTTTTCATAGTTCCACACAACTTCACCCTGTTTTCTCGATTGATCTGAGTTCAGTTTTTCAAGGCCTATCCACTGTGCGAACTTATAACTAAATCTGAGGGGGGTGCGATTGGGAGGTTCCCTTGTTAGTATAATTATGTCGAAGTACTTGTACCTTACAACAGCAGCTTTGATTCCGGACTAGGTAAATGTTCTTCTTTGCAATACCTAGAAATCTCTAGAGGACAAACACGCAGCTGCAGACAGCAGATGTTCACTGTAAAAGTCGCTGGCAGCGCACATTCTGCCCGTAAGTCCCAATAAACCGAGCGGCGGAGACGAGAGGCGAGGGAATTTAAGTCCAGCTCTGACCCGCTTTCGTGGCAGTAATTGAAAGTTATACACTGTTATGAACAATACGGCCTCTTAATTAATCAGGGCCGGATATTAAATTCCTCGGCGGAAGACGAAATTAAGCTGGGCGGCTGCCACTTCCTGCAGGTAAGGCCAGCGTGCGCTGTTTCTGACTTTTATCACCGTCAGACGCAAGTTTAGCCAACACGCTCTTCACGGCGTAACAGATGCTCTTGTTTGTGGATTCACCGTAGTTAAACCTGCTAAATTTGTATGTAATACCAGACCGAAAGACATCAGATGCGCCTTTGTGATGACGCTCATGTACCAAATGTTGGAGTCTAAAATTACTGCCACCAGGGTTTCGTAAGGTCAGACAAACTATCTCCGAGGCATTCACAATACACATGCTAATGGAGCTTCACAGAAAATCTATGTAGAGGAAAGTTTGGCGTTCAGACATTTTGTGTACAGTGCTGGAGTTAGTTACATGTTCGGTAGTTAACCTAGAGGTTTTTGCAGGAAGTATGCCGAACGAGCCATTTTAGAGGATAGGTAAATGTGGTTTGGTTGTTTATATGTCTAGCGCCTGCTCACTTACGTTATTAAATAGCACGTTGACTTAAATGGAAAGAGAAGAAACAAGTTTCTCTTTAACAATACACATTTAGGAAATTTTTGCTAGAGATGTAACAATTTTCATAAAATTAAATAATGGAATAGATGTTTTCAAAGGATTTGAGACTACTTTCAAAATTTAACCGTATTTCTCAGACATTTTTTGTTATAGGGCAAATGAATGAGGAAATTTGTGAGATATTAAACTGCTTTCTCAGCTTTATGTCGTTATTTTCTTGTAGTATTGTACACGTAAGCATAAATATTAATGTTGAATGTTAAGGGAGTACTTATTATATGTCGATGGATTGGTTAAAATATCTATCTCCGTGAAGAGAATTCTGCAACTTGATTGTGAGTGACCAACACGTATTTTTCACATTACTCGCACTGGTTAATTACTTTTTTTAAATATATAATTTACCCCTGAAAATTATACCATAAGAACTGAATGGAAATAGCTTAATATATTAATATGAAGAGCAGAAGTGGGTGAACTATGTAGTTCGAAAAATAAGATTTTTCATGCGCGTGGCCACAGCCATCATTTGAGCAGCTTTTGTTGTCACCGACACGATCTCTGGTCTCTATTAAGGACACAGATTTAAATTGTCACAAACGTACATAGCAGTATATCCTTCACTAACGAGTAGGAAATCACATCGGAACTGTTAATCACTTCATGGTAACCTACTCCAACCACATTTCCTGGATAATTTTGGCAAACATCACTAATTCAGCATCTGGGATACTACATACGACTTCCTTAACCAGTGATGGCAGCCTCATCATTGTCCACGCATATCGGAAAATGGACTGGAGGTTGAAATCAGAAGCTTCTATCAAAATCATCTTGGAAATTAATGTGGAATTCTCTTGGTTTTCACCCTGTATCATGTCCAGGAGTTTGCACCCTTGGTCTAGGGTTAGCGTCTTTGATTAGTAATCAAATCGTCCTCGGTCGGGGTTCGAAATCCCCCACCGCTTAAACTTCGATTAATAATCAGCATTGGAGGCCGAAGACTTCCGGTATAAGAAGTCACCCTAATTCTGCCAACTGTCTTGTCAAGGAGGGCGGAGGAGTGGGCAGACGTTCAGGACACTATCTTGTCCTTGGGGTGGGAAACTGCTCCTAAAGGTGTAAGAATCAACAATGGTTAACACCATGCACAGTATTGAAGAAACATAACATGTATCTATAGCATATGCAGCCTGTAATTGAAAAAGTGTCGTGATGATCTATCCATTGGCAAAAGATTCCGGAACAGTCCCCCATTCGGATCTCTGGGAGGGAACTGCCAATGGAGTGGTGACCAGGAGAAAAAGATTGAATAACCAGCGAAAGGATAAGGTTCTACACTTCGGGGTGTGGACTGTCAGAAGCTTGAAGGTGACTGTGAAGCTATAAAATCTGAAAAATGAAATATAGTAGGGTTCAGTCAAGTGAAATGAAATGGACAGAAGACAAGGATTTTTGATGAGATGAGAAAAGGGTATTATAAACAGCAATGGTATAATGGGATTGGATTCGTTATGAATAGGAAGGTAGAGCAGACAGTGTGTTACTGTGAACAGTTCAGTGATAGGATCGTTCTCATAAGAATCTGTAATCTCCCCCTCACTTATCGACCTTAATGACAGTGAAAAATTAAACCGCATGTACCTAATGGGAATTTTGGAAAAGCAATCGTCACCGAAGTTAATCTGTCGGTAAAGAGGGAGGAAAGGGTTACATCTAAATGAAAGGAAAAATGCTAATGAAACTGGTAGAAATTAATTTTGAAAAGGGGTAAAGTTAATAAAGGAAGTAAATGTGCAGCCGTTACGTTAACAATCAACTAGCGGTAATTAGATATTTGAGATTTGGGGGAAATTACGGTCGCCAGTCCTAAGGACAATTACTATAGTAACTGAAAAAGAAAGGTTATTACACATACACTAATGGAAATTGAAATAAGAACACCGTGAATTCATTGTCCCAGGAAGGGGAAACTTTATTGACACATTCCTGGGGTCAGATACATCACATGATCACACTGACAGAACCACAGGCACATACACACAAGCAACAGAGCATGCACAATGTCGGCACTAGTACAGTGTATATCCACCTTTCGCAGCAATGCAGGCTGCTATTCTCCCATGGAGACGATCGTAGAGATGCTGGATGTAGTCCTGTGGAACGGCTTGCCATGCCATTTCCACCTGACGCCTCAGTTGGACCAGCGTTCGTGCTGGACGTGCAGGCCGCGTGAGACGACGCTTCATCCAGTCCCAAACATGCTCAATGGGGGACAGATCCGGAGATCTTGCTGGCCAGGGTAGTTGACTTACACCTTCTAGAGCACGTTGGGTGGCACGGGATACATGCGGACGTGCATTGTCCTGTTGGAACAGCAAGTTCCCTTGCCGGTCTAGGAATGGTAGAACGATGGGTTCGATGACGGTTTGGATGTACCGTGCACTATTCAGTGTCCCCTCGACGATCACCAGTGGTGTACGGCCAGTGTAGGAGATCGCTCCCCACACCATGATGCCGGGTGTTGGCCCTGTGTGCCTCGGTCGTATGCAGCCCTGATTGTGGCGCTCACCTGCACGGTGCCAAACACGCATACGACCATCATTGGCACCAAGGCAGAAGCGACTCTCATCGCTGAAGACGACACGTCTCCATTCGTCCCTCCATTCACGCCTGTCGCGACACCACTGGAGGCGGGCTGCACGATGTTGGGGCGTGAGCGGAAGACGGCCTAACGGTGTGCGGGACCGTAGCCCAGCTTCATGGAGACGGTTGCGAATGGTCCTCGCCGATACCCCAGGAGCAACAGTGTCCCTAATTTGCTGGGAAGTGGCGGTGCGGTCCCCTACGGCACTGCGTAGGATCCTACGGTCTTGGCGTGCATCCGTGCGTCGCTGCGGTCCGGTCCCAGGTCGACGGGCACGTGCACCTTCCGCCGACCACTGGCGACAACATCGATGTACCGTGGAGACCTCACGCCCCACGTGTTGAGCAATTCGGCGCTACGTCCACCCGGCCTCCCGCATGCCCACTATACGCCCTCGCTCAAAGTCCGTCAACTGCACATACGGTTCACGTCCACGCTGTCGCGACATGCTACCAGTGTTAAAGACTGCGATGGAGCTCCGTATGCCACGGCAAAGTGGCTGACACTGACGGCGGCGGTGCACAAATGCTGCGCAGCTAGCGCCATTCGACGGCCAACACCGCGGTTCCTGGTGTGTCCGCTGTGCCGTGCGTGTGATCATTGCTTGTACAACCCTCTCGCAGTGTCCGGAGCAAGTATGGTGGGTCTGACACACCGGTGTCAATGTGTTCTTTTTTCCATTTCCAGGAGTGTATAATTAGCACTAGAAGCATGGCAACTGAAGGTCGACACGTGTAGTGTGAAAACTGTAAGTTTGTCAGAAGTAATAAATTTCGCTACACTCTGACTTAATTTAGCAAAAGAATTAATAAAACCGGAAAATTGAAAGTTAATTTAGTGACTGAAGTTAATAGTGAGCTTTCTTTCTGAAGCACATCGAAATTCAGTAAAATACGGTTAGTCTTGGACTACCTCAACAATCGTTTCAAAAGCTACTTGAATCTATGCAATTCAGAAATAAGAGATTTAACTTTGAACTTGAATTAAATGATTCTCAACAATTAACAATAGTAAAATTTAGTATGTACCAAGCTGAGCTGCAGTCACAGGTAAGCTAAAATACGGTAACAAAACTTGCACTCTTAATTCGTGCTTGTGTAATCTAAATATTGTAGGCAGCTATGAATACTTTAACTGAACTTTGAAATTAAAGCAGTGAAATGCTATCATATTACTTTAATGCTGGCGTTTGAATTTCAACGACACTCGGGTTCGTTCCGGAAAAGGAAGGGACCCTGCTTGGTAATGCAATTGGGACAATGAGCAACAAATGCTCACGCTAAGTTGCTGTAATTATAGTTACGAAAATGGTACAGTTTGAAAAGCTGAGGTCTGCCATACAGTTCTAAAACTTTACGTGCTTCCAGTCTTCCTTGTTGGTTGATTGAAGGTTTGAAGCCGTCGATCGAGGAGGTGGCGACAGTCACTCATTGTCGGCCGTCGCTGTTGCAGAAGCTGGATGTTGGCGCGCCTTCTTCTCGACATGGTCACCAGGCGAAACGGGCTCTTGATGTGCGCCAGCTAATGCTTCCCGTCCGCGACACCATGTCAGAAACTATCATCGCGAGTCGAGCGCAATTACATTCTGCCAAACCCCAAAAGCGCGGCAACTCGCGGGAGCTTCACACAACACACCTGCTCCACTCGCTACTCCAGCCAGACTCCCCCTGCCCGCGCTCCACGCGCCAGAGTTAACACTACCAAAGATCCTACACACTTTGATTCTTCACACGACCTATCGATGTAATCGTTCGATAGCAGTTTTCCCTAGGCAAGACCCAGCGTAAAAATACAAATAATATTTACGAAACAAACCAATTATACATCGACATAAATGCATAAATATATATATACAAATAGTAAAACAATTACAATATACGAAGACACAGAAATGTTATATATTCAGGTAACAAAAATAAGGAAAACAAATTTATAGTACAATAAATGGCAATAGGAGGATATGCATTTCCGGCGTTACAAATCGACAGTAAGTCAACACCGGCAACGATAGTTCAGATATACGTGCCGACGTCGAAAGATGAAGATGAAGAGATAGAGAAAGTATATGAGAATATTGAAAGGGTAATAAAAAGTACGTAAAGGTAAATAAAAATCTATTAGTCCGGGGGGGGGGGGACTGGAATGCAGCTGTAGGGGAAGAAGTAGAAGAAAAGGTTGCAGAAGAATGTGGGCTTCGGAAAAGGAATGAGAGAGGTGAAAGACTAATTGAGTTCCGGAATAAATTTCAGCTAGTAATAGCAAATATTCTGTTCAAGAACCGCAGCAGGAGGGGGTATATTTGGGAAAGCCGGGTGATACGGGAAGATTTCAGTTAGATCACATCACGGTGAGCCAGAGATTCCAAAATCACACACTGAATTGTAAGGCGTACCCAGGAGCAAATATAGACTCAGATAACAATGTAATAGTGATGAAGAATAGGCTGAAGTTTAAGAGATTAGTCAGAAAGAATGAATACTCAAAGAAGTGAGATACGGAAATACTAAGGAATGACGAGACACGTTTGAAGATCTCTGAGGCCATACACACAGGAATAAGGAATAGCTCAGTAGGCAGTAGACCTGAAGAATAATGGACAAGGCAATCACAGAAGTTGGAATGAAAAACTTAAGTACAAAGAAGGCAACTGCAAAGAAACCATGGGTAACAGAAGAAATACTTCAGTTGGTCGATCAGGAAGATAGTACAGCCGTGCCGATTAGCCGAGCGGTCTAGGGCGCTGCAGTCATGAACTGTGTAGCTGGTCCCGGCGGAGGTTCGAGTCCTCCTTCGGGCATGGGTGTGTGTGTTTGTCCTTAGGATAATTTAGGTTAAGTAGCGTGTAAGCTTAGGAACTGATGACCTTAGCAATTAAGTCCCATAAGATTTCACACACATTTGAACATTTGAAGATAGAACAAAAATGTTCAGGGAATCCAGAAAGTTAGAAATACAAGTCGCTGAGGAATGAAATAAATAGGAAGAGCAAGGAAGCTAAGACGAAATGGCTGCATGAAAAATGTGAAGAAATCGAAAAAGAAATGATTGTCGGAAGGACTGACTAGGGATATAGAAAAGTCGAAACAATCTTCGGTGAAATTAAAAGCAAGGGTGGTAAGATTAAGAGTGAAACGGAAATTCCAATGTTAAATGCAGAGGAGAGAGCGGATAAGTGGAAAGAGTTCGTTGAAGGTCTCTATGAGGGGGAAGATTTGTCTGTGGCAGAAGAATAAACAGGAGTCGATTGAGAAGAGTTAGGGGATCCAGTATTAGAACCAGAATTTAAGCTTTGGAGGACTTAAAATCAAATAAGGCAGAAATGAGGCGTGGTTTAGTACAGGTGGACTGGTGTAACCTTCCTGACGTAGGGAAGGATTCCAGCATCACATGACCGAATGTAGGGTGGGGAACGGCTTTTGGTGTTGTTGTTGTGGCCTGCAGAACAAAGCCTGTTTTGATGCAGCTCTCCAAGCTAGTCTAGCCTGTGTAAATCCCTATGTAACTACCGCAAACTGGAACCATTTGAACCTGCTTACCGCATTCGTGTCTTGGTCTCCATCTAGAATTTTTACCACCTAGAGTTCCTCTATTACTACTCTGACTATGCCCTGATGTCTCGGGATTCGTCCTATAAAGAATACCTTATTTTAGTTACGTTGTGCCGTAACTCTTTTCTCATCGATACGATCCAGTACCTCTCTACATTAGGTACTCGATCTATCGATCTAGTATCCAACATTTTTCTATAGCGCCATATTTCAAAAGCTTCTAACATAGTCTTCCGTGTACTATTATCGTCCACATTACCGTTCTATAAAAGGCTACAATCCATAGAAATATTTTCAGAAACGGCTTCCTAACACTTACATTTATGTTACATGTTAACATATTCTTCTTTTACACAAATAAATTCTTGCTGTTGCTATTCTGAATATTACATTCTGTTTACTTTTATCAACGTCAGTTACCTTCCACCTATGTAACAAAGCTCATCTACTAGTGTCAATGTCTCATTTCTTAATGTAATCCATTTAACATCATCTGTCTCCATTTTAGGATGTTGTATTACCCTTTTCTTACTTTTGTTGACATTTGTCTGATAAGCTCTTTCCACAGAGTTCCCTGGCATTCAACTGCTCTTCCAAGTCGCTTGATATCTCTGCAAAAATAACTTATTCAAGAAGGCTTGTGTCGTGTCGAATGGAATCGCTGTTTTTCCCACCTCCTGAGATTCATTGCAGCAGAATGTCGGTGCTGGAGCCGCAAGAGAGTGGGCAGTGCGGACACGTGATTGCCGCTCCCGTCTCTGAGCTGGTAGCAGCCACTGACGGCGAAGTAGTGAGTCATCTGCATCAAATGGGAACAGCAATATCTTCTGGAGACCAGCGCCACCGTCGGGGAAGAAACGGTGGCGAAGCCTTGCAGCGCGTCGCCATGAGCTAGATTTGCGCAGCGGCAGAGGTGTCCATAGTGGCGTGTTAGGCGTCAAGGTATTGGGTCAGTGACTGCACGGAGATGAACGAGTGAGTTCTGAGCAGAGCCGACGGCGAGGGCATCGGAAAGCTGGTGTGCTGCGGTACTGTCAGCAAATGCGACAGTGGCATGCGTGGGTCGTCGCGCGAAACCAGCAAGAGTGGACCGTGGATCAATAGAACCGTGTCGTCTGGACGGAAGAATCACGCTTCTTGTTACACCTTACCGATGGTCTTGTCTGGATACGTAGTCACTGAGGCAAACGGCAATTGTGTACCTGCACCACGCCAACGACAAATGTTGGTGGTGGCAGTATTGTGCCATGGGGGCATTCATCTGGGGGTCCATGGCATCTGTGGTAATAGTCGAAGAAAAAAAATTGGAAATTTGTGATAAGTTCCTATGGGACCAAACTGCTGAAGTCATCGGTACCTAGGCTTACCCACTACCTAATATAACATAAATTAACTTACGCTAAGGACAACACACACACACCCATGCCAGAGGGAGGACTCGAACCTCCGAAGAGGGGAGGGAGTGGGAGGGGGGAGGTCGCCTATCGTGGCAGCGGGTCCTAGACCACGCGGCTGCCCCTCGCTCCAGTAATCGAAGACACCATGACTTCTGTGGACTACGCGAACATTTTGGAGAACCACCCGAATCTCTTCATGGTTGATATCTTCTGCGACATCGTCGCATCTTCCTGTAGGATGTCCATGTCACAAGGCCAGAAAGGTGCTACAGTGGTATTAGAAGCTGGTTGGCTGACGTTGATGTCTTGGCCGCCATATTCGCCACTACATTTGGCACATTATCAGGCTCCTGATCCACACCTAAAAATTTCCGGGAATTGGGAGCTCTGTGAATGGATATCTGGTCTTAAAAACCACAGCTTTCACGAAGGGCTTTTCTAATACATTCCAGTCTGAATCTCTGCTGCAGCCGACCGCGGTGGCCACGCGGTTCAAGGCGCTGCAGTCCGGAACCGCGCTGCTGCCACGGTCGCAGGTTCGAATCCTGCCTCGGGCATGGATGAGTGTGATGTCCTTAGGTTAGTTAGGTTTAAGTAGTTCTAAGTTCTAGGGGACTGATGACCTCAGATGTTAAGTCCCATAGTGCTCAGAGCCATTTGAACCATTTTTTCTCTGCTGCATTGTATTTCAAAGGTGGACCAACACGCTGTTAAGCAACTTTCGAAAGTCCATCTTCTAAGGTAAACGGATGGAATGAGAGATGGTCAGTATAGAACCACGCTATTAACCAGGTGGTCACAAGGTTTTGGCTGTTCTGTGAAAATTTCAGTCGCAGCGTTCATTCGTAAGATATGTCTATCCTCTGGTGTTAAAGGAACAAACATACACAAAAAACGTGATAGCAACCCATAGCCATGCGGTCTAACGCGCTGCTTCCCGCCTTGAATCCGCCCGGCGGGTTAGTGTCGAGGTCCGGTGTGCCGGCCAGCCTGTGGATGGTTTTTAAGGGGCTCCGGAACGCCCTATACTTGCAATGTTAAAATAACGCTTATAAATTACATCTTTCCTCACAAAGTATTTGAGGTAGGAAGTTGAACTTTTTACAGATTATTTATTGGAATACGGGCTACAACTTAACACAGGGATTTTACAAAATTTTAGTTCAGTTATTAAAGATGATTTTTTTTCAAATGTAATGAAAATTCACAACATTTTTTTGCAATTTTTTATTTATATATTCAAAAATATACAGTTTTTTGGAAAATGGCTGTGTTAAATTATGCAGAAGGTACTGTGTAACATTTACTGAAAGTTTGAAACAAATACATGTTTGGAAGATCCTTAGAAAACATGTAATTAGTATGAGAAAATAAAAGTTTTGGGAATCGAGCGACAAAGATTGGATTAACTTTTTAGTGCATTCCAGGTCCATAGGATGGATTATCTTCATCCTCTGCAAACTCCTCCTCCAGCTTCCTCTTGTTCCTCCTCCTGTTTACTCTTGCTTGTATTTCTAGACTCATTACAGCCCTGTCTGCAGCCCGAAGGCGTTCATTTTCTAAAGCAAGCATCGCTCGTACCATGTTAGAACCTATCTTCATTCCCATATTTCTAAATACCTTGCACCTTACAATGTTGCCATCATTGAAAGTCGCAACAGCAACTTTACTTTTACTCATTATTATACTTCAACAAAACAGAGACTCAAGAAACAGAATTAATTACGAATATTTTCGAGATAACGACAGAGTAAATAAACATGAAACAATCGACAATCACACCAGCGATATATATTGAACCATCACAGGTTAGCCACAACACATACTTTATCTCACATCACTAAAATGTACCTGATGTGGACGTTAATAATAATACCATTTGACAGCAGTTTAACAGCGCCACAGTGGGTCACGCCCATGTAGAACACATTTCTAAAAAAATTTAAAAATAGTTGTAGTGTTCGGAATTGAATAAATTATATAACTATTAAAAGGTAATAGTCTGCAGATTCAGAAAACGCAAAAAAGTAAAAATTGAAATTTTCATGATTTTGAGCCTTTCCGGAGCCCCTTAAGGCGGTTTTCCATCTGCCTCGGCGAATGCGAGCTGGTTCCCCGTATTTCGCCTCAGTTACTCTATGTCGGCGATCGCTCCGCAAACACTGTCTCCACGGACGCGTGCACCACATTTACTCTACCACGCAAACATTTGGCGTTACACTCGTCCACTGGGGGCCGAACTGCACAGTAACTGTGGGGTCGGTGTGGGGCAGCGGTTGGGTAGGTACACTGCTGTGGTTGTTGTGGGGCTCTCAACTACTGAGGGCGACGGTCGGGACGAAGCCTCTCCGTCGTTTCTACATCCCTGGTTTAATATACAATATACACAATACACGACCCATAGAAAATAGTCAACAGATATAGCCTCTGGTATTGTGGTGGCCATCAACTGTTTCGCTTCTACCAGTCTACTGATTTTAGTATGTGGTGTTCAAATGTTACAGGACATGTGCATTAAAACAATGGAGCTCCTTCGCTTTGCAGCCATATTATCTGACGAAAATGGGGTGCCACTTCATCCAATACGGCAGGACGAACAGTTCCGACAAAAATGAGGTAAACCGGTCCTCTCAGTCTAATTGTTATTAGATTATCCAATGATCTAATCAGGAATTATCACACCCCATATCGTCACACTGAACGGATTTTCGTCTGCCCAAATGTGTCTCATGAAAATTCACAACGCCGTCCACAGAGGACGTGCATTCAACGATAATCAGCAACAAAATCAAGGATTGTGGTTAGACTGTACTGCTCTGTTAGTGCCAGTGTGAAAAACGGTTGTCCCCTAGATGGTATAGACGTAGCTCTGTTTCGCAGCTAACTCTTCCTCAGCTTGCAAAATTTGTTCTCAACGGTTACACTACTTGACAAATGCTGGTGTTCGTAAACGCCCTGCTCAAAGGCAACTGTTTGAACCCAGGGTGGTCAGTCGACATCCGTTTTTCACATCTAGTAATATCGAAAGAAGTGCAGAAGAAATGATAACATCTTTAGAAGTCGAGCCATACGTATAGTTCACTTGTGAACGACACAAAATGTTACTGTACGTACAGGTAAAAGTAAGAAGCACTGAAAACTGCGAAAGAAAACTGCGCGCGGTAGGACGCCGCTTCTGGGATTGGCGGAGGTGCAATACCCCGGATCGAATAGAATGAAGACGAGGGTAGACACCTACATCCTGGATGTCTTCTTTAGGCGGTTTCTCACATCCGACTAGTTGCATACCGTGTTAGTACCAACGCACCCACGTCCCGTCTGATTTACACGTGGGGTCGGTTTCACATGGGATAAAACTAGAAGTGGACAGTTATAGCTGCCAAATTTCGACCCAGTGTGTGTTTTTTTGGCGTGAGGGGCGGGGAAGGGAGGAAGGAAGAGCATTCGGCCACCCTGTACCGCTAAAACGAACAAATCCGAGAATTAACATGCAGATCCCGTCAGATAAGGGATAAAGGCCAGGAAGAGGACGAAGCTGTGCGTACAGAACACATTTCTTGAAACCTTTAGTCCAAAAGTACTTACTTCGAAATTTCTGGTGTCATGTAGTCTTCTTCCAATTGCTGCGAAAGTCGAATGATTGAATTTCTGCTGGGAACCCTTCCTGTGTACAATACTGCAGTAGCTCTGCTATTGACCGCAACTGTACCGTATTTTGTGTAGTGGTATGTGTCGTAATGCTGTGAATAACGTTACTATAGTGGTATCCAATTACGACGAACAAAGGACTATGGGAAAACACAGCTCATGTACAGGAATGCAGTTAAGTGTAGTCATTGAATATGGAGGCTACTGGACTGTATAACAGATTAGAAAACCAAACACATTCCGACGACACAACAATCCCACCCTTCTTTAACTAGGATGCTCCACAGCGCCTAAAATTTGCATTTTCGGACAGCAGTTCCCAGAGGAAAAATGTCCCGTTTGTCATGTCGAACAACACACTAAGCGTTGTTGGTGTTTTAATAACACACTTTGTATACGAGGAAAGCGTCTCTTCTGGCTGTTAGACAATTGCTGACGACATACAATGAAGCAATTCTTCAAATGTTACGTCACATGAAAACCAAAGAAAACAATTTCCACAATTTTGTAAATTTGACATACAAAACCCATTATTTCTCGCAAACCAGTGAGATAAGAGAATTGAGCAGTCCGCCATTTAACCTATTTTCTCCGAATTTCATATGAGTCGATGAAACTAAACTTCTGAACATCTTTATGTTAGGAATATGCGTACATCTTTTTATCGCCTTCTGGCTTTTTGATGCTGATCACTACGCTTTTCTCTCGAGAGCCACTCTCTTCATTTCAGAGTAGCACTTTATATCTAGCCTCCACAATTATTCGTATTTGGTATTCCAGTTCCTGTCTTCCCCTATAATTTTTCAATTCTACGGCTCTCTCTACTACTAAGGGAACTATTCCCTGATGTCCCATCACGCTCTACACTCCAGTCCTCCTTCCAGGTAATGTTTTTCCGGTGTTTCTCTCCTCACCGAGTCTACCGAGACCCACCTTATTTCTATCTCACCAGTGCGCGTAATTTTCAACATATATTTGTAACACAACTGAAACGCTGGGATTCTGTTCTATTAAATTTTACCCACTGTCTATGTTTCACTTCCACAGTGCGCTGTCCTCCGGACGTGCACTTTGAGAAATTCTACGCTCAGAGTAAGATCTATTATACTACTAGACTTTTTATGTCGAGGTAACCTCTCAAGTGACGGTAATATGACTTTTATTTATCGTCCTAATTCGCTTCAGTTTTGTTTCCGCCTTCACATATTGTAACAGTTAGTAGTAGTGGTAGTAGTAGTAGAGGGTGTTTTTCGGCGCACGACAGCAAGGTCTTTAGCGCCCGCTCAGTAACAGATTGAGACGGGTGACAAGAAAATACTCAGAACAGTAAAATAAAACAGAACGTAAAACACAGGTAACAAGGTTTGAAAAATATGTGCCTACCCACACCGAAGCGTGGGACGAAGCATGTCGTCAGCAGTAAAACATGGACAACACAGGAAGAAAGTGGTAGAGGGAGCTAAAACAATAGAGCAGATGGAAGTGGCTGGCTGAGCGCAAGGAAAAAAGGGAGGAGCCAGCCACTCTGCAATACACTAAAACCTCCAGACTAAAAGTTTAGGCCAGAGTCCAGACACATCACAAAACTTTAAAACCCTAGACACAAACATCTCATCGTTAGCTAAAACACATGGAAAATCCCATCAACTTGTGTTTCTGCCCTTGCATCACGGTATAAAATGCAGTCTGTTAAAATGTGCCGGACAGAGATGTGCACACCAACAGTTAGTGTCACATACATGTAAACTTATTCTGTTTCTGTCGTACTCAAATATATCTTCCGTTACAGTTCTTTCTATCTCTATGGAATGTTAGTGTTTTCCTATATTCCTTTCTCCATTTATGTTTGGGGTGATACTAGTAGACTTCTCGCTATTCTCATTTTAATTACTTCTCATTATTTTCTTCTTTGTTCGATGTACTCTCAATCCATATTCTGAACTCTTTAGATTGTTCAGTCCATTCAACAGCTCCTAAAATTCTTCTTCATTTTCACTGAGGGCAGCGATGTCGTCAACAATTATGATCATTGATATCTTTTCACCCTTAATTTTAATCTCACTGCTGACTTTTATGTTATTTTCCTCAATGCTTCTTTGATATATGCAGTAGGGTCCAAAGACTGTATCTCTGTTTTACACCCTTTTTAACCGGAGCACTTCGTTCTTGGTCTTCCAATCTTAATGTTCCATCTTGATCATTGTACATACTGTAAATCACCCTTCTTTCCCTATAGCTTACTCCTGTTTTTCTCAAAAACTCGAACATCTCGCACGATTTTATATTGTACAATGATTTTCTAGGTCGACAAATTGTATGAACGTGTCTTGATTTTTCTTCAGTATCCTTCCGTTGTCAACCACGACTTCATAACCGCCTCTATGGTACATTTACCATTTGTAATGCTAAAATGATCGTCTTCTAACACATCCTCAATTTTATTTTCCATTTTTATGAGTATTTCCTTGACAGTGGCTCGGTTGTGTGGAATGTCAAGCTGGTTTTATGATAGTTCTCACATTTGTCTGCTCTTGTTATGTTTGGAACTGTGTGGATAATAAACTGTATTTCCGAAAGTCTGATGGTAAGTCAGTGGTCTCACAGGTTCTGCGAACCATATTGGACAGTCGCTTGATTGCCACTTCCCTCTATGATTCTAGGGACTCTGAAGAAATGTTATCTATCTCTCAAACATTGCTTGATCCCAAGTTTTCCAAAACTCATAAGTTTCAATACTGAATCCCCTATGTCTTCGACATAGGCTCCAATCACGTCATCAGACAATTCCTTCACCACATAAATCCATCCGCTCTCTCCTCTGCCTTTAACAATGGAATGCCCCATTGCACTCTGCGTTTCAACACAGGTTTTGATTCCTCTGTAAGCTCAATCAGTCCTTCCGACGTTCATTTATTTTTCGACATCTTCATATTTTTCCTGCACAAATTTCTCTATGGTTTCCCTGAATAACTTATCTATTTCATTCATTTCTTTTTCGACTTCTTCATATTTTTCCTGCACAAATTTCTTTATGGTTTCCCTGAATAACTTATCTATTTCATTCATTTCTTTTTCGACTTCTTCATATTTTTCCTGCACAAATTTCTCTTTGGTTTCCCTGAACAACTTATTTATTTCATTCATAAGTTATTAATATTTGTGTTTTTGTCTTTTCTTCTTTCGTCGATCGACTGTAATCCTATTCTTTCTTTTCAATTACCTGTCTTGTATCTATGTTTGTCTGTCCAATATCTGTGATTGCCCTTTTGAAAGATATCAACACCCTTAGAGAATTTCAAACACATCTCACCATTTATCAGTACGTCACCGTCCTATTTCCTACTACATTAATTCTTCTCTTAAACTACAGTCTATTCTCCATAATTACTAAAATATAGTCCTGGGTATGCCTTACAATCCAGTATCCCATTACGTGAACTCTGTCTTCCATTTGCCGTGCTTCCGGACCTTTTCAAATATACCTCTTCCTCCTGTGAATATTTAATGGAGCAATCACTATTACTAGTTGATATTTATTGCAGATCTCTCTCCTCTCTCATCCAAACTACCGAGCGCTAAGTCTCCGTAAGCCTTTCTTCTGTTCATTCCCCTTCAGTCGCACTCCAATCCACCATGATTATTAACTTCCCATTACATACTTTACATACTGAATTACCGATTCGGTATCTTCACATACTTTATCCCTTCGACCTCTGCTTGTGATGGCGGCCAATGACGCCCGGTGTAAGAAGTCCTCGTCGTTCTGCCAACGGCCTTGTCAAAGAGGATGGAGGGGAGGACATGGGTTGAGGGCACTCTCTTGCCCTTGGAGACGGAAGAATCAGCCATGAATAACGGCATGAGGATGCAGAAAGCAATAGAAACTATTATATTAAAGACACAAAAAGTGTGCCCACGGAAGAAGAGGCCTATAACTGAAAAGGTGTCATGATAGTCTCCCCATTGACAAACGATTCCGGAATTTCCTCCCTCCCCCACCCCCACCCACCATTTGGATCTCCGGGAGGGCACTGTCTAGGTGAAGGTGACCACGAGGAAAAGATAGTTTAACGAACAAAGGGATAACATGCTACGACTCGGAGCATGCTATGTTGGAAGTTTAAAGCAGGAGGAAATCTAGGACAATAGGTTCAATGTAGATATAGTGGGGTCAGTGGAGTTAAATGGAAAGAAGATAAGGATTTCTCGTCGTACAATATCAACAGAAAATTGTATGACGTTAGTGGGATTCATTATCAATAGGATGGTAGGGCAGAGAGTGAGTTATAGTGAATTGTTTAGTGATAGGGTCGCTAACACAAGATTCGACAGATAACACAGGCCAGCAACAATAGTTCAGTAAACATGCAAACATCGCAAACCCATGTTCACTTGTAACCCTTTCATCTACTCCTTCCTCTACAACTGCATTCTAGTCCCCCATGAATATTAGATTTTCATTCCAGTTCACTTAACTGACCTCTGCTGTATCTAGATTAAGCCTTTGCATTCCCCTTTTCAGATTTTCTAGCTTCCCTACCATGTTCAAACTTCTGACTTTCCACTTCCCTACTCGTAGAACGTTATCTTTTCGTTGGTTATGCAATCTTTTTCTCATGGTCACCTTCCCCTTGGCACTCCCCTCCCGGAGATCCGAATGGGGGACTGGAATGTTTTGCCAGTAGAGAGATCATGAAACTTTTGTAGTTAAAGTGCACGTGTCTTGTGGATACAAAAAAAAAAATGGCTCTGAGCACTATGGGACTTAACTTCTCAGGTCATCAGTACCATAGAACTTAGAACTACTTAAACCTAACGAACCTGAGGACGTCACACACATGCATGCCCGAAGCAGGATTCGAACCTGCAACCGTAGTGGTCTCGCGGTTCCAGACTGTAGCGCCTAGAACCGCTCGGCCACTCCGGACGGCTGTGGATACACATTATATGTCTTTAATGAAGTGGTTTCCATTGCCTTGTACACCTTATGCCGTTGATCACTGCTGACTCTTCCGCCGTTAGGGCAGTTTCCCACCCCAAGGGCGAGAGAGTTCCTTGAACCCCACTCATCTCCTCCGCCTCTTTCACAAGACCGTTGGCAATACGAGGAGGAGTTCTTACATCGGACGTGTTTGGCCGCTATTTCTGACGATTTTGATTCATAATTTAAGTAGTGGCTGGGTTCCAATCCGAGACATAGAAATATTTGATTACCATCCAAAGGCCTCAAGACCACGGGCACCCTTCTAAAAACTAGCCAGTGTCAATCAAGTCAAAAGCCTATGCTGGCAACATTTCACCTATTGAATAAACTGGGAAAATACCATTTTGAACCATCAAAAACCGCTGTTTAGATATACACTGTTTTCGCTTATATGACCATCAACTGCACACATATTTCATCGTTGCAGCGAACGCGCGGAAATAATATTAGACAAAACCAAATGTAGCTAGCGACGTCGTTAAAGTAATTGAATCTAAGCAGTATGTTTCCAGTAAGAACCTGGAATTTGTTACATGTTCGACTTGGAACGTTGTACGCGTCTTTCCTCTGACTTATGTTAACTATTTCTTGCATGGCGGATCGATCTCATACACACACATACTAACGGTAAGTAATTTCGTAGTTACATATTTTGCACCGTAAATTTCTTACATACACGTTTCTTACGATGGATAAATATGTTACCGCGAATTTCGTTGTGGTGGAAATTTAGTTTAAAAGAATGGATGTTATCTAAATCCCAGCATCCAGTGACGAATTTTCGTTGTACTACTGGACGTGCACTTTCGTACCCCTTGTCGGATTTCAACGTTCTAAGTGGTACGCAAATCTTAAGAACCGCTTGTTTTAGACTACATCACGCTTCCCACATGGTAGCATCGTTTGGAAGCCGGTTGTATTCCATATCTGCGTGACTTGGCTTATTCAAAACGTCAAACCGAAGCCCCACTGAAAATCTCTTTCATACATCAATTAATTATCTTGTATCTCCGCCAGACGCGTAGATGTCATCAGGTGAGGATTAGGGGACAGCTTCCAGATGGTGCCTATCGATTCTGGGTCGTGACTCCCCATGATGTCACCGGTACACCGTCACCTGGACCGAGCAGCATGTCACCAACCACATGCATACAATGCTATTCACAATTGACGTAAAAGGTAGATAACATAAAATAATACATTAACTACTCTTTGGAAACAAATGAAAGTACGGGAGCATGTTGCCAGAGGCGTCCCAGTGGTGCGCAGAAAGTTGGATGTTACAAAGTGTGTAGCCTCTTCCTTACTTATCGACCTTAATGACAGTGAAAAATTAAACTGCGTGTACCTAATGGAAATTTGGGAAAAGTAATCGTTTCCGAAGTTAATCTGTCGGTAAAGAGGGAGGAAAGGGTTACACCTAAATGAAAAGAAAAATGCAAATGAAACTAGTGGAAATTAATTTAGAAATGGGGTAAAATTAATAAGGAAAGTAAACGTGCGGCCGTTACGTCAACAATTAACTAGTGGTAATTAGATATTTGAGATTTGTGGGAAATTACGGTCGCCAGTCCTATGGACAATTACTATAGTAACTGAAAAAGAAACGTTATTACACATATAATTAGCACTAGAAGCGTGGCAACTGAAGGTTGACATGTGTTGTGTGAAAACTGAATGTTTGTCAGAAGTAATAAATTTCGCTACACTCTGACTTAATTTAGCAAAAGAATTAATAAAACCGGAAAACTGAAAGTTAATTTAGTGACTGAAATTAACAGTGAGCTTTGTTTCTGAAGCACTACGAAATCCAGTAAAATAATGTTATTCTTGGGCTACCTCAACAATCATTTCAAAAGCTACTAGAATCTACGCAATTTAGAAATAAGGGTTTTAACTTTGAACTTGAATTAAATGATTCTGAACAATTAACAATAGTAAAATTTAGTACGTACCAAGCTGAGCTGCAGTCACAGGTAAGCTAAAATATGGTAACAAAACTCGCACTCTTAATTTGTGCTTGTGTAATCTAAATATTGTAGACAGCTATGAATACTTTAACTAAACTTTGAAATTAACACGGTGAAATGGAATGATATTACTTTAATGCTGGCGTTTGAATTTCAACGACACTCGGGTTCATTCCGGAAAAGGAAGGGACCTTGCTTGGTAATGCAGTTGGGACAATGAGCAACAAATGTTCATGCTAAGTTGCTGTAATTTTAGTTATGAAAATGGAACAGTTTGAAAAGCTGAGGTCTGCCATACAGTTCTAAAACTTTACGTGCTTCCAGTCTTCCTTGTTGGTTGATTGAAGGTTTGCAGTCGTCGGTCGAGCAGGTGACGACAGTCACTCATTGTCGGCCGTCGCTGTTGCATAAGCTGGATGTTGGCGCGCCTTCTTCTCGACACGGTCATCCGGCGAAACGGGCTCTTGACGTGCGCCAGCTAATGCTTCCCGTCCGCGACACCGTGTCAGAAACTATCGTAGCAAGTCGAGCGCAATTACATGCTGCCAAACCCCGAAAGCGCGGCAAGTAGCGGGAGCGTCACACAACACACCCGCTCCACTGCACTACTCCAGCCAGACCCCCTCTGCCCGCGATCCACGCGGCAGCGTTAACACTACCAAAGATCATAAACACTTTGGTTCTCCACACGACCTATCGATGTGATCGTTCGATAGCATGGTTTTCCCTAGGCAAGACCCAGCATAAAAATACAAATAATATTCACAAAACAAACCAATTATACATCGACATAAATGCATAAATATATATATACAAATAGTAAAACAATTACAATATATAAAGACAGAGAAATGCCATATCTTCGGGTAACAAAATAAGGAAAAATCTATAGTACAATAGATGGAAATAGGAGGATATGCATTTCCGGCGTTACAAGTGTAAGGTCAGATTGACGACAGCGCCAAATACGGCTGTCCTCGTTGAAGGAATGGGAAAAGACAGTGTGTATCAATCACTGAGCGGTTACGGTGCACTGTAGTCGAGTTCTTTATTACGGCATCGCCTGGAGACAACATTTGGATGATTTCACACACGGCAGAACCATTGGGAAACTGAAAGGAGGAGGAAGTATGGCCGATGTAGCTCACTAATTTGGTATTACTTACAGCGTTTCGAACCTCAGGCACTGCTGCCAGGAGGAGTGGAGGTGGTCGACCACGGTCAACTATAGCAGCAAGTGACCCCTGAACCGTGCGATAGGCAAGAAGGGACACTTGTCAAATAGCCGGTGATGTTGCAACCATATTTAACAGGACTGCAAGGGGCGCAATCGAACGATACACAGTGGCACGGCGACTGCATGGGGGTCGTCTCTTTGCTCGACCTGTGGTATATTGTGTTGTACTGACACTGGAACCATTTGCGATGGTGCCAAGAGCGTATTAACTAGACAAACGAGGAGTGGTTTCGCGTGCTCTTTTAGTGTGAGAGCGGATTCAGTTTGAGCAGTGGTTCTGGAGGTGCCCTCATATGGCGAGAGTTGGGAACGCGTAATGTACCCAGGAACTTTCGTGGTCTAAGTGTTACGGCGTGGGGAGCCACAATTTTGCTTGAGCGTACGGACCACCATGTCGTTGAATACGGTACACCCACCGGTCAACGTTATTGTGACACTGCTCTCGTTCCCGATGCACATCTTTGTAAATTTGGCTTCATTTTCATGGATGATAACGGGCGACGGCACTGACGAGTGCAGGTGGCGGAGACCACGGAACGAGAGGATATTCGGCGAATAGACTGGCCTGCACGTACCCCCGACTTAAATCTCAACGAGAATGTGTGGGCTGTGCTGGGGAGGCGTATTTCGAGGCGTCCACACGCACCAACCACCGTCCAGCAGGTGTCGACCTCGCCGGTGCAGGAATGGAAGACACCACCACAGAAACTCCTCACCAACCTTGTGACCAGCTCGGTAGCACATCGCAGAGATACACTGCTGTCCGTGTCGATCACACATCTTACTAAGAACCGTATCCCGCCTATTATAATGTCCAGGGGACCACCATAAATAGAGAAGATTTCAGTGTAATTATTGTCTTTGAAAATGTCATTTCTGTTCGTATCACTGCGTATTTATTTCAGTTATCTTCTCTACTATAGTGTGGGAGTTCTCTGTGTGTATATTCCAAGTTGGCAGTGACGTATCACGCGCAAGTTATACAAATTTCACTTCTTAACACAGCAGTTCTACTTGCATAAGGAGTAACAGTAACATGAGCACATCGCAGACTTATAGAACCTAACGACACTTAAGTGTTACGAGCACTATTCTTCACTATTTCAACCTTAAGTTTTGCACGCCAGTGTAGTCGCTAAGGTCAGCAGATAGGTTTTGCTCGTCACTGTCATATGCACATCAACACTGATGGAATACTCTAGATGTCGACGAGGTCTTCTACTCGACGCTGTCACTCTACATATACATCTACGTGATAACTCTGCTATTCACAATTAAGTGCCTGGCAGAGGGTCCAATGAACCACCTTCAAGCTATCTCTCTACCGTTCCACTCTCGAACGGCACGCGGGAAAAACGAGCACTTAAATTTTTCTGTGCGAGCCCTGATTTCTCTTATTTTATCGTGATGATCGTTTCTCCCTATGTAGGTGGGTGCCAACAGAAAGTTTTCGCAATCGGAGGAGAAAACTGGTGATTGAAATTTCATGAGAAGATCCCGTCGCAACGAAAAACGCCTTTGTTTTAATGATTGCCACTCCAATTCGCGTATCATGTCTGTGACGCTATCTCCCGTATTTCGCGATAATACAAAACGTGCTGCCCTTCTTTGTACTTTTTCGATGTCATCTGTGAATCCCACCTGATGCGGATCCCACACCGCAGAGCAGTACTCCAGGATAGGGCCTACAAGCGTAGTGTAAGCAGTCTCTTTGGTAGGCCTGTTGCACCTTGTAAGTGTTCTGCCAATGAATCGCAATCTTTGGTTTGCTCTACCCACAATGTTATCTATGTGATCGTATCAATTTAGGTTATTTGTAATTGTAATCCCTAAGTATTTAGTTGAATTTACAGCTCTCAGATTTGTGTGACCTATAGCTTAATCGAAATTTACCTGATTTCTTTTAGTACTCATGTCAATAACTTCACACTTTTCTTTATTCAGGGTCAATTGCCACTTTACGCACCATACAGATATCTTATCTAAATCATTTTGCAAGTCGTTTTGATCATCTGATGACTTTACAAGACGGTAAAAGACAGCATCATCTGCAAACAATGTAAGACGGATACTCAGACCGTCTCCTATGTCGTTAATACAGATCAGGAACAATAGAGGGCCTATAACACTTCCTTGGGGAGCGCCGGATATTACTTCTGCTTTACTCGATGACTTCCCGTCTATTACTACGAACTGTGATCTTTCTGACAGGAAATCACGATTTCAGTCGCACAACTGAGGCGATACCCCGTAGGCACGTAGTTTGGTTAGAAGACGCTTGTGAGGCACGGTGTCGAAAGCCTTCTGGAAATCTAAAAATATGGAATAAATTTGATATTCTCTGTCGATAGCACTTATTACTTCATGAGTATAAAGAGTTAGTTGTGTTTCGCAAGAACGATATTTTCTGAATCCGTGCTGACTACGTGTCAATAAATCGTTTTCTTCGAGGTACTTCATAATGTTCGAATACAGTTTATGTTCCAAAACCCTACTGCAGATCGACGTTAGTGATATAGTCCTGTAATTCAGCGGATTACTCCTACTTCCCTTTTTGGGTATTGGTGTGACTTGAGCAATTTTCCAATCTTTAGGTACGGATCTTTCTGTAAGTGAGTAGCTGTATACAATTGCTAAATATGGAGCTATTTTATCAGCATACTCTGAGAGGAACCTGACTGGTATACAATCTGGACCGGAGGCCGTGCCTTTATTAAGTGATTTAAGCTGCTTTGCTACACCGAGGCTATCTACTTCTATGTTTCTCATCTTGGCAGTTGTTCTTGATTGGAATTCAGGAATATTTACTTCGTCTTCTTTAGTGAAGGAGTTTCGGAAAACCGTGTTTAATAACTCTGCTTTAGTGACACCGTCATCAGTGACTTTACCGTTGTTATCGGACAGTGAAGGTATTGATTGTTTCTTGCCACTGGTGTGCTTTATGTACGACTACGATCTCTTTGGGTTTTCTGCCAGATTTCGAGTCAGAATTTCGTTGTGGAAATTATTAAAAGCATCTCGCACTGAAAACTTTACCAATCTTGGGGATTTTGCGTTATTTTAAATATGGCATGCTATTTTCGTTGATTCTGCAACAACGATCACAGTAATCGTGCAGAAAATACGCTAGGAGATTATATATTTATTTCGGGTATACTGAAGCTCTAATCCTTACACCGCACCAAGCTTTTTGAGAGGTTTTTATTTGTCTTTGCACTAGAAATCCTCTCGATAATATTTCCATCAATGGAAACAGTAAAAACCGTACTAGGCGTACCATCCGGAGCGACGTCGACTGGAATGTTGTAATAATAATAGGAAGAGTTGAGTACAGCCTGAGAGTCATTGCACGAATGTTAGGGAAATCTATTTCATCCACAAAAGAAGTTGCTTACAAAACATTTGTTTGATCAGTGTTTGAATACTGCTCATCAATCTTCGTCCCTTACTAATGGAAGAAAGAGGATCCGACGAAGAGCGGAGCGTTTCCTGACGGGATCGTTTAATCAGCGCGAGAGCGTTACGGAGATGTTGAGCTTCAAAGGCAGGTTTCCAGTATCACGAGAGGTTTACTCTTGACGTTACGAGAGGGAGTCTTCCTCCCTCACATATTTCACGACGTCAGAAGGTAGCATATTGAGGTAGCAAGTTGAGATGAACAGTCTGATGCGGGACACTTGTGGTCTTCCATGTCGGGAAACTACCTCAAATTGAACACTAAAACTACGTAAGCTGCAGCGCCACGTTTTCGCCGGAGGGTGAGGTTTTCGAGTTATTCAAGGAAAACGTACAAAAGTGATATTAAATCTGTTCTATCTCGGAAACCATTCAGAATAGGGCATACGTTCCTCCACAGTGCGTCGATTTTATTGTATTTGAGTCTAATACACTCACCACTCATTCATGAGCCGGCCGCTGTGGCCGAGCGGTTCGAGGCGCTTCAGTCTGAAAACGCGCGACCGCTCCGGTCGCAGGTTCGAATCCTGTCTCGGGCAAGGATGTGTGTGATGTCCTTAGGTTAGTTAGCTTTAAGTAGTTCTAAGTTCTAGGGGACTGATGACCTCAGATGTTAAGTCCCATAGTGCTCAGGGCCATTTGAACCATTTTTTAACCTCCTGACTCACCCTGTAGATGTAGATCTGCTCTCTCAGATTCGGTTCATAAAAGTCGACCTCTGCAACGAGCCAGATGTCAAACATCCCACCTTGGATATCTTTGGATATTAAAAAAGGGAATGAAACTTACTGAACGAAAATATATGTTGCCACTGTAGTGCTACCTTGGTTACTCGTTTTTCCTCCAGCAGCTGTCGGTCTCTGTTAATTCGGCTTGTTTGTACGGACTCACTCTTGGATACAATGTTGTTTTCATTTCGGTAAATTATACGCATCTCATTCTGAGAGATGATTTCTACAGCTGCCCTGTGTCAGCTGTGTGGCCATCCTTGTCTGGAATGGTCATTGCGTAATTCATAGTAGCACTCTAGTTTGTGCACTACACCATGATTAACAACTTTATTATTGAAAGCTATACAAAACGTAAATTTTCCAAAAATTCATCCCGCATCTATTCAGAATATTTCAGGAACTTTAGAAACAAAGTTACAAATACAAACGAAGTCAAAGCATTGTTGATAAACAAAAGCTGTCTGAAGCCGAAAAAAGAGTGCGAAGACCAATGCAAGTTCTCAATGAATTCGAAAGTATAAGTTCGGCCACCGACCTATGGAATAATCATACTAAACGGATCAAAATCAGAACGTACTGAGAAGGCACACTGAAGTTTAAGGACAACAGCAAGTAACAAAAGTTCTGTACCCTCTTATCTGAAGGCGTGGAACGAAAATAAACGGTAGCAGGGCAGCTTTAGACACGTGGTAGCGACATGTTCTCTTTTGGAACGCGGCAACCACTGGCATACACAAGAAACAAGTATCGCGTGGCGAACATAAATTGAGAAATAATTTGATGTTGCATGCGGAGTCTCTCTAATAAACCGTTTCCAGCAACCAGAGAGATCAGTTAAAACACTACTCGTCGCACTATGAAAGCCACTAGAGTTAATGAATAAACACTGCGCGATAGCTTTATTTAGTGTTAACACCAATGACAGGAATTGCGGCGAGCCCGCAATTGCCAGTTGTTTGTCATTTGGTAATTAACTTTCGATAAACAGAGATATTAGGTAGCTAATGTTCCGGCCTGCCCTTTGTCACGTCATATTTGCAGCCGAAGGGTTTGTTGTTCAAAGCTCTGTCGCTAGTTACCAGTATCGACACAAAAAATTGTATTCGCGGCTAATGTTACGCATACAATCGTTTCACGTGAGCTTGATCATCACTCCACCTGTTCATTCTAAGTATTATGAAATAAACTCTTTTATCGTATATCTCACTACGGAAATATACAAAGCCCAGATCACCAGAACATTAGTATGCTGTACGGTGTAGCTGACGTCTTTTTTGTGCCTTCTTGGGTATTTTTTAGGTCCGTAATTGACATCCTTATCTAGCCTGCCGGCCGTTGTGACTGAGGGGTTCTAGGCACTTCAGTCTGGAACCACGCGACCGCTACGGTCGCAGGTTCGAATCCTGCCTCGGGCATGGATGTGTGTGATGTCCTTAGGTTAGTTACGTTTAAGTAGTTCTAGGTTCTAGGGGACTCATGACCTCAGATGTTAGGTCCCATAGTGCTCAGAGCCATTTTATCTAACCTGGAAAGTGATTCCTGTGAGATTATTCTAAAAGTTTTTCTTGAAAATAATATTGAGCAGTTATAGAACCGACTCCTATAAACGTCATACATGGAGACAACGCTGTGGACTAGCAGGGCTAGTCTTAAATCAGCATTTCGAAAAAATTAAACAGCGATCATGAGACCTGGTGATGGTACCAGTCTCCTACATATTTACTCCTTAGTGCAACACTTTTTTCCCAATCGTGAATTAATTGGTGGAGATCTTAGCTGTAGATATATGCATTATCACTGTTCAGAAAAAGTTCCACACCCAAACCATCTCATTGTCATTCCGAAAATGTCCGCCCCCGGTAGCTGCGTGGTCAGCACGACAGACTGTCACTCCTAAGGGCCCGGGTTCGATCCCCGGCTGGGTCTGAGATTTTTCTCCACTCAGGGACTGGGTGTTGTGTTGTCCTAATCATCGTTATTTCATCCCCATCGACGCGCAAGTCGCCGAAGTGGCGTCAAATCGAAAGACTTGCACCAGGCGAACGGTCTACCCGACGGGAGGCCCTCGTCACACGCCATTATTCCGAAAATGCCTGCCACGATAGAGTTTCTTCGGCTGAGGAAAGAGGAAGAAGTCACTGGATGCCATGTGAGGATAACATAAGCAGAATGCGTGGGTCTGTCCAGTACACTAGTATATTTAGCTGGGGCACTTGTCGACAAGCCAAAACACATCCTTGCACAGCTTCCCGTGACGATTCGTCTTGACAGCCTGCACCCCACAATAGTACCACAGAAAACACCATACTGTTTCTTTATGATGACAGAGCATCGTCTTTTTCGATGGTTACGGCTTCTTGCTTTGTTCCATCATATATACTTTAAGGAAAAGAAAAATTACATCGCACCGCGAGGGAATTGTTCGAATGGGACGAAAATCGATAGACGTGATGTACATGTGCGGACAAACAAAATGATTACAATTTCAGAAAAACAGGATGATTTAATTAAGAGAAAGGGCTTCACAAACTGAGTAAGTCCACCCCTGGCCCTTATGCACGCGAAAGAACTTGTCCTCCTTCTAACAGCCGTGCACCGAAAGTCTCTATAGAGGAACGGAAGGTTCCAAATGATTGGAAAAGAGCACAGGTAGTCCCAGTCTTCAAGAAGGGTCGTCGAGCAGATGCGCAAAACTATAGACCTATATCTCTGACGTCGATCTGTTGTAGAATTTTAGAACATGTTTTTAGCTCGCGTATCATGTCGTTTCTGGAAACCCAGAATCTACTCTGTAGTAATCAACATGGATTCCGGAAACAGCGATCGTGTGAGACCCTACTCGCTTTATTTGTTCATGAGACCCAGAAGATATTAGATACAGGCTCCCAGGTAGATGCCATTTTCCTTGACTTCCGGAAGGCGTTCGATACAGTTCCGCACTGTCGCCTGATAAACAAAGTAAGAGCCTACGGAATATCAGACCAGCTGTGTGGCTGGATTGAAGAGTTTTTAGCAAACAGAACACAGCATGTTTTTCTCAATGGAGAGATGTCTACAGACGTTAAAATAACCTCTGGCGTGTTATGGGACCATTGCTTTTCACAATATATATAAATGACCTAGTAGATAGTGTCGGAAGTTCCATGCGGATTTTCGCGGATGATGCTGTAGTATACAGAGATGTTGCAGCATTATAAAATTCAGGAAGATCTGCAGCAGATAGGAACTTGGTGCAGGGAGTGGCAACTGACCCTGAACATAGACAAATGTAATGTATTGCGAATACATAGAAAGAAGGATCCTTTATTGTATGATTATATGATAGCGGAACAAACACTGGTAGCAGTTACTTCTGTAAAATATCTGGGAGTATGCGTCCGGAACGATTTGAAGTGGAATGATCATATAAAATTAATTGTTGGTAAGGCGGGTACCAGGTTGCGATTCATTGGGAGAGTTCTTGGAAAATGGAGTCCATCAACAAAGGAGGTGGCTTACAAAACACTCGTTCGACCCATACTTGAGTATTGCTCATCAGTATGGGATCCGTACCAGGTCGGGTTGACGGAGGAGACAGAGAAGATCCAAAGAAGAGCGGAGAGTTTCGTCACAGGGTTATTTGGTAAGCGTGATAGCGTTACGGAGATGTTTAGCAAACTCAAGTGGCAGACTCTGCAAGAGAGGCGCTCTGCATCGCGGTGTAGCTTGCTGTGCAGGTTTCGAGAGGGTGAGGTATCGAAATATTGCTTCCCCTTACTTATACCTCCCGAGGAGATCACGAATGTAAAATTAGAGAGATTCGAGCGCGCACGGAGGCTTTCCGGCAGTCGTTCTTCCCGCGAACCATACGAGACTGGAACAGGAAAGGGAGGTAATGACAGTGGCACGTAATGTGCCACCGTTGGGTGGCGTGCGGAGTATAAATGTAGATGTAGCAAGCAATTGTTCGGCTTGACGATGATCGCTACAGCTGTTGGATGTCATCCGAGCTGGTTGGAGAGCCCTACCCATAATCCCCCAAACATTCCCCACTGGGGTGAGATCTGGCGAACTTACTGACCAAGGTGGGGTTTGGCAAGCACGAAGAAAAGCATTAGAAACTTTCGAAGTGTGCAGCCGGGCATTGTCTTGCTAAAATGTGAGTCCAGGATGGTATGCTATGAGGGGAAACAAAACGGGGCGTAGAATATCTGCTGTAAGGGACCCGTGGATGATAACCAAAGAGATCCTGCTACGAAATGAAATGGCACCCCAGACCATCACTCGGACTGTCGGGCCGCATGGCATGAATGGAGTAGACTTGCCCTCAGTGAACAGTTCTGCTTCGAACAGAGCCCCGATGACCAGTGAAGAGGTCTCTGGAGACGTCCCGAACAGAGGTGGGTTGTGAGTCTACGCCCCATTTTGTTGCCCTTCATGGCAAGCCGTCCTGGGCTTACATTTCAGCAAGATAATGCCCGCCTGCACACGGGGAGAGTTTCTACCATGGCCGGCCGCGGTGGTCTAGCGGTTCTAGGCGCGCAGTCCGGAACCGCGCGACTGCTACGGTCGCAGGTTCGAATCCTGCCTCGGGCATGGATGTGTGTGATGTCCTTAGGTTAGTTAGGTTTAAGTAGTTCTAAGTTCTAGGGGACTGATGACCACAGATGTTAAGTCCCATAGTGCTCAGAGCCAGTTTCTACCGCCTGTCTTCGTCCTTACCTAATCCTGCCTCGGTCAGAAAGCTCGCCGTATATCTCTACAATTGAGAACGTTTCGAGCATTATGGGCAGGGCCCTCCGAAGATTTCAGCACTTTGACGATGTAAATCGCCAATTGGACAGAGTACGGCATGAAATTCCTGCTTTCAAAAGGGCCAGAGGTGGACGAACCCCGCATAGACTTGCACAATTTGTGAAGCTTTTTCTATTGAACAGATCACCCACATTTTCTCGAATTATAATCGTTTGCTTGTATGTAGAAGTACATCACATCTACCCACTTCCTACCCACTCGGGGCATTCCTTCATAGTGCGTCGTTTTTTTTTGTCTTTCAGTGTAATACACTCACCACTCATCCATGGTTATTGGCACCTAAAGAAATCAGCTGTCTGTCCTTACACAGGTACATTTACGATACCTTCTCATTTCGGCGGGCCTTTGCAGTGGGTGAGAGGAGTCGTGTAACCTAGGGGTTGGCATCACTTGTCTTGTTCAAAATCTAGTGCACCATACTGAAAACCTATCTATGACTGATTTAAATTTTTTTCTGCTACCCCGTAGATCCATATTCGAGTGTCAGAACCACCTCTTGCGATGCCTTGCTCTGCGCAGAAACATGGTCTGCCACTTCCTTCTTCGCAATTCACACTACTCATCTAACCACACTGGGAGCCTGTGCGCCACATCACTAGTGTGTTATGACACATTGTTTCCGTACAGCTCCACCAACTCATGAATTGTTGAACCGTTGTACCACTTCACTGCCCGATTTTGTTTTGTTTCCTCTAGCGGCGTGCTAGGGTACTGTGGCACGGCGATATCACTATGTACCAGGGCTGCAAATATGCACTGGAAAACAAACAAAACATTAGCTACGTAACTATAGCTTTTCGATTCGTAATTAAAACCTTATTACTACTTCTGGTATCAGTGTATGAAATTGTACGGTATTGTACCATTCGCTATACACAACTAAGTAACGACGGTGTTCGTGATTGCTGCGAAATACTCGTCATGGTTCAATTACCGCATTAGAAAAATTCTTGTAAAGCAAAGAGAACTATTACCGACATAAACGAAGCCTTGTTTAAAAGAAAAATGGAAACCAAGCAGAAATAAATGCAAGGAGAAAAATCTGATGAAATTTTGCTCTTACGTAAAGTCCATAAAATATCACAGTCATGTATACAGTAGCCCAACGATAATAGTGGCACCGAATGACAATGAGGTCGGAATAGCTGATTCATTCTTTCTGTTCAGTTTCACTGAGAAAAATCGTAAAATGCTTCCTCCTATCAACCATCGCACAAATGTCGAAATGAGAGACACTGAGCTAAGTGATCGTTGACTACGGACTAAAATTTCCCAATAATTTAAATCCAAATGATTACATGTACTTCATGCTAAACAAAGTGTTTACTTTGTGGCAACAACTTATCGTAGGCTGTTGCACTAATGAAGGGTTCCAACAGATCGGAGAAAAGGGGAAGGTTATTTGGGTCGGGAAGAAGGTTCGTCGCCAGACATGCATAGACATAGTCCCATATCGCCGATGTCAATCCGTTGTAGCATTATTAAACATTGTTCATGCTCGTATGTATTTATGACTTTTTTAGGATACGAAAATCCCCTCTGTGAGCGACAACACGGATTCGGTAAACAGTCATCTTGTGGAACTAATCTCTTTGACGTCCTTGACACTCGGAAGGCAGTAAAATAGCAATGTCCAGATTGGTCCCACTGTCTTTGACGTCGAGAGGGCATTCAATGGAGAGCCATACTGTCACCTACTGAACAAAATACGGACCAGATTTGGGACAACACTAAGAACTTCTTTACAGGAACTGAACGGTTCATACTTACCGGGGAAAATTTTTTAAAAATCTAGTATCTGTAGTGTAATGAGTATATTTTAGCACCTAACAGTCGTCTCAGTGTGGGATTTCACTTAGCACGAGAAATCGTCTTAACCAACTAGACGATTCGCAGCACTTCATTTCCCAAAAAAGAGTGCGAAAAAGCAACTGCCGTCCTCTCGTTCGAAAGTTGTTGCTTATATAACCGACAGCCAATGTTTAAATGTTTCTGTTTTGACTGCTGTAATGGTCGTACTGCAAGAGCGCAGTCCATAGTTTGCCACTCTGAACGTAGGTCTTGCAAGTCAAAGAGCTGAATTTAATATTCTGCGCCCTGAGCCGAACGCAAAAGGTAAATGACATAGTGTGGAGTTTGTAACACCGAAAATGTAGATAAACTGCTTTCTGCACCATCGAAAAGTTTTCGCCATTTAATATCCGTTGATAACGCGCACTGTACTTCTACTTCTGAATCTGTAAGCATTAATACAGAAACTACGTTTAATATGTAATTTATTTGTGAATGCATATAATTGATTGTAATTATAATGTAAATATTGTAAGTTGCTGGGTAATAGCCAAGGGTACTTCATTTTAGCGTATCGATAGCAGCGAAGAAATGGCAGTAGCTATCATAGAGTATAAATAACTAAGGAGTGAGCATTCGGATGTGCAGAACGAGAAATCTGTCAACAA
Organism: Schistocerca cancellata; assembly: GCF_023864275.1. Taxonomy (NCBI): domain Eukaryota; kingdom Metazoa; phylum Arthropoda; class Insecta; order Orthoptera; family Acrididae; genus Schistocerca; species Schistocerca cancellata. The sequence goes on from NC_064626.1 coordinate 1,252,810,875, forward strand.
CATCTCTTGCTGTTCATGTCCCGTGGTATTGGGACGGAGCGTGTTAGTCTGTTTTGTGCTTAGCGTATTTTGAGTGTTTTTAATTTGATAGAACAGATAGATCACCTTCATAAGTATCCTGAAACTTTGTATATGAGTTTTATAGACATCTTAACAGTTTTGTGCCTGGAACTGAAATAGTTTTAAAGCTGTGAAGAGCAAGGGTAATGTGCATTTTCGCCCCAGTATCGTAGCTCAGTTCGACTTTATTTACGTTTTTTTGAGTGTTTTTAATTTGCTAGAACAGATAGATCACCTTCATAAGTATCCTGAAACTTTGTATATGAGTTTTATAGACATCTTAACAGTTTTGTGCCTGGAACTGAAATAGTTTTAAAGCTGTGAAAAGCAAGGGTAATGTGCATTTTCGCCCCAGTATCGTAGCTCAGTTCGACTTTATTTACGTTTTTTCGGGTGCGGGAAAAGAAGTGACAGGCAACAATACCTTTTTAGGTTTTCTATTGCACTTATTCATGTTTTCGAATTTCCGTTCTAATTTTTACGCCACAATGACACTGTATAGGGCGCCGATGCATCACAGAAAGGGGGAAAAGCGCATTTGTAGCAATGAAATATGCAGATGAACATAGGACGAATACGTAAACACTGACTGGCAGCTTAAATGCACTTGCAAATTTATCTAGCATTTCTCTCGTAATGATGATGACAAGGTCCACATACTGCGAGGAGCGTAGGGGACGATGCGGGAGACCCTACCGCCGTAGTAGGTAAGGTCCTAGCGGAGGTGGTTTGCCGTTGCCTTCCTCCGACAGCAGTGGGGATGAATGATGATGATGATGATGAAGACGACACAACGACACCCAGTCATCTCGAGGCAGGAAAAATCCCTGAACCCGCCGGGAATCGAACCCGGGTGATGATGATGATGATGTTTGGTTTGTGGGGCGCTCAACTGCGTGGTTATCAGCGCCCGTACAAGAACCCAATCTTTGCTCAGTCCAATCGAACCCGGGACCCCGTGCGCGGGAAGCGAGAACGCTATCATAAGACCACGAGCTGTGGACTTCTCTAGTAAACGCATGTGCAAAAAATAATAAATCGCAGAAATTTTCTCTACAATACATTATAATAACGCGTCTAGATTTTTTAAACATATAAAGCGCTTCACATTAAAATGATATTCACTATTAGAGATTTGTTGTACGTACCAATGAAAAGTAACTGATCCTCCTTTCACATACTTCTCTTTACATCCGTAGCAACAAAAATACTGCACCATGGCTGTTATTACAACTAAAACGTGTAGAAACGTATGCAAAACCAGGTGATTACGTGTAATATTATAGTTTCGCTGCTACCACAAATCGCAGACAAACAGAGAAGTCCCGATACCACGTGACTAGCCCGGTTTGATATTGAGAACATGCGCAGTAGGCTACGCTCACTCCATAGATATTTATACTCTATGGTAGCTGTGCCGTTGTTTATCTTTACGTATAGAGAGTCTGTCCCGCGCTGCGAACAGAGGGGAAGCAGAGCAGCTTGAGTCATGACAGGGAAGTGATTGTTGGGCGCTTCCGCAGACGTGTTATGAAGCTATGCTCGTGCCAGTGTAGGCGCGCCTAATTAGTTAACTCACGAGTAATGAGAGTACGATAGGAGTGAACAGGCGGAGGAAGCTGCGGTTCTAACTGTCACCTGTCCAATAATTATCCGTGGTTCTGGAGGCGACTCGTGGTTCTCAACCAGCAGCAGCAGCAACAGCGGCAGCTTAGCGTTGCCGTTGGCTACATTCGACGGTGATCTGCATAACTACACTCCTGGAAATTGAAATAAGAACACTGTGAATTCATTGTCCCAGGAAGGGGAAACTTTATTGACACATTCCTGGGGTCAGATACATCACATGATCACACTGACAGAACCACAGGCACATAGACACAGGCAACAGAGCATGCACAATGTCGGCACTAGTACAGTGTATATCCACCTTTCGCAGCAATGCAGGCTGCTATTCTCCCATGGAGACGATCGTAGATATGCTGGATGTAGTCCTGTGGAACGGCTTGCCATGCCATTTCCACCTGGCGCCTCAGTTGGACCAGCGTTCGTGCTGGACGTGCAGACCGAGTGAGACGACGCTTCATCCAGTCCCAAACATGCTCAATGGGGGACAGATCCGGAGATCTTGCTGGCCAGGGTAGTTGACTTACACCTTCTAGACCACGTTGGGTGGCACGGGATACATGCGGACGTGCATTGTCCTGTTGGAACAGCAAGTTCCCTTGCCGGTCTAGGAATTGTAGAACGATGGGTTCGATGACGGTTTGGATGTACCGTGCACTATTCAGTGTCCCCTCGACGATCACCAGTGGTGTACGGCCAGTGTAGGAGATCGCTCCCCACACCATGATGCCGGGTGTTGGCCCTGTGTGCCTCGGTCGTATGCAGTCCTGATTGTGGCGCTCACCTGCACGGCGCCAAACACGCATACGACCATCATTGGCACCAAGGCAGAAGCGACTCTCATCGCTGAATACGACACGTCTCCATTCGTCCCTCCATTCACGCCTGTCGCGACACCACTGGAGGCGGGCTGCACGATGTTGGGGCGTGAGCGGAAGACGGCCTAACGGTGTGCGGGACCGTAGCCCAGCTTCATGGAGACGGTTGCGAATGGTCCTCGCCGATACCCCAGGAGCAACAGTGTCCCTAATTTGCTGGGAAGTGGCGGTGCGGTCCCCTACGGCACTGCGTAGGATCCTACGGTCTTGGCGTGCATCCGTGCGTCGCTGCGGTCCGGTCCCAGGTCGACGGGCACCTGCACCTTCCGCCGACCACTGGCGACAACATCGATGTACTGTGGAGACCTCACGCCCCACGTGTTGAGCAATTCGGCGGTACGTCCACCCGGCCTCCCGCATGCCCACTATACGCCCTCGCTCAAAGTCCGTCAACTGCACATACGGTTCACGTCCACGCTGTCGCGGCATGCTACCAGTGTTAAAGACTGCGATGGAGCTGCGTATGCCACGGCAAACTGGCTGACACTGACGGCGGCGGTGCACAAATGCTGCGCAGCTAGCGCCATTCGACGGCCAACACCGCGGTTCCTGGTGTGTCCGCTGTGCCGTACGTGTGATCATTGCTTGTACAGCCCTCTCGCAGTGTACGGAGCAAGTATGGTGGGTCTGACACACCGGTGTCAATGTGTTCTTTTTTCCATTTCCAGGAGTCTACAACGTCGTAGACAACTGTTAACTGACAGAGTATAACTAATGTCTTACAGTCCATACTCAGTGGCATTTCTTTCACAAACTTTGACTAACTTTCTTGAATAATAACCCACAATAGTTAAAACTCGTAGGGCATCTGTGTTGTCATTGTCCTCCGACATTACTACTAAGCCGAGTCACTATCCTTTCCATGCAATGAACGAGTGCCATAAAAATATGAAAAATGGTTAACTATTTACTGCAATTTTTTTGTAAATGACCAGTTTCAGTATAATTTTGCTGCCTCAGTAACTGTTCATTGTTGTGTTGCGTAACAGAGGCTTAAGGAATTTGCATTTTTGAGTATTAATTTCACTCGCCTAAGTCGCAACAACGCCCCGGGAGTAGACAATATTCCATTAGAACTACTGATAGCCTTGGGAGAGTCAGCCCTGACAAAACTCTACCATCTGGTGAGCAAGATGTATGAGACAGGGGAAATACCTCAGATTCCAAGAGGAATATAATAATTCCAATTCCAAAGAAAGCAGGCGTTGACAGATGTGAAAATAACCGAACTATCAGTTTAATAAGTCACGGCTGCTAAATACTAACGCGAATTCTGTACAGACGAATGGATAAACTGGTAGAAGCCGACCTCGCGGAAGATCAGTTTGGATTCCGTAGAAATATAGGAACACGTGAGGCAATACTGACCTTACGACTTATCTTAGAAGCTAGATTAAGGAAAGGCAAACCTACGTTTCTAGCAGTTGTAGACTTGGAGAAAGCTTTTGACAATGTTGACTGGAATAATCTCTTTCAAATTCTGAAAGTGGCAGGGGTAAAATACAGGGAGCGAAAGGCTATTTACAATTTGTACAGAAACCACATGGCAGTTATAAGAGTCGAGGGACATGAAAGCGAAGCAGTGGTTGGGAAGGGAGTGAGACAGGGTTGAAGCCTATCCCAGATGTTATTCAATCTGTGTATTGCGCAAGCAGTGAAGGAAACAAAAGAAAAATTCGGAGTACGAATTAAAATCCGTGGAGAAGAAATAAAAACTTTGAGGTTCGCCGATGACATTGTAATTCTGTCAGAGACAGCAAAGGACCTGGAAGAGCAGCTGAGCGGAATGGGCAGTGTCTTAAAAGGAGGATATAATATGAACATCAACAAAAGCAAAATGAGGATAATGGAATGTGGCCGAATTAAATCGGGTGATGCTGAGTGTATTAGATTAGGAAATGAGACGCTTAAAGTAGTAAATGAGTTTTGCTATTTGGGGAGCGAAATAACTGCTGATGGTCGAAGTAGAGAGGGTATAAAATGTTAACTGGGAATGACAAGGAAAGCGTTTCTGAAGAAGAGAAATTTGTTAACATAGAGTATAGATTTAAATGTCAGGAAGTCGTTTCTGAAAGTATTTGTATGGAGTGTAGCCATGTATGGAAGCGAAACGTGCACAATAAATAGTTTAGACAAAAAGAGAATAGAAGCTTTTGAAATGTGGCACTACTTGACTAGAAGAAGGGACCGATTGGTAGGACATATGCTGAGGCCGGCCGGTGTGGCCGAGCGGTTCTAGGCGCTACAGTCTGGAACCGCGTGACCGCTACGGTCGCAGGTTCGAATCCTGCCTCGGGCATGGATGTGTGTGATGTCCTTAGGTTAGTTAGGTTTAAGTAGTTCTAAGTTCTAGGGGACTTATGACCACAGCAGTTGAGTCCCATAGTGCTCAGAGCCATTTGAACCATTTTGACATATGCTGAGACATGAAGGCTGCATCAAGGCTGGATCACCAATTTAGTATTGGAGGGCAGCGCGGAGGGTAAAAATCGTAGAGGGAGACCAAGAGATGAATACACTAAACAGATTCAGAAGGATGTAGTTTGTAGTAGGAAATGGGAGGTGAAGACGCTTGCATAGGACAGAGTAGCGTGGAGAGCTGCATCAAACCAGTCTCTGGACTGAAGACCACAACAAACAATTTCACTCACTTAAATAACGTAAAATTTCGCTGCCAGAACTAGTAACTAAAGATTCAGCACAAATTAAGAGTCCGCAATTTTATTTACTCTGTATTTAGCTTAGAGAGTGACTTCTGGTGACTCCTTACATACGTAATTGATCTTATTTTAAAAGTAAATTCATTTGCTTAAAGTAAATTCACTTCAATTTTTCAGTAATCAAAAGGAAATTGCTTGCCTTTTTTTAAATTATGCGTTGCATTACGTTGTTATTCAACCAGCATTTTCACCTAGCTTTTCGGTGAGGATTCCCGATTAAAGCTCATAATAGTGTTGGCAGGTGATTCCTCGTTGAGTCCTGGTCGCTCTCACATTATCGTGACGTAACTAGCGGTGTTAGCATCTGCTAATGTGCTCCGTGCGACTGTGAGCCGTTCGAATTAATTGTTAACTTGGAGCAGACTTACGCCGTCGGCACAAGGACGGTGCTGTCGAACGTTAACGTTGAGCGTGCCGAGTTCAACGTGCTGCTGAACACTCGGGAACGATGCGACTCGTGCGTACGGTACGTGGGCCCCAACGTGGTAACCGCGATCGCAACGCACTCCAGCGGCAGTTGATGGATTTTTCTAGTTCGTAAATCACACTGATTACTCAACGGGCGAGCGTAAAATTCCCACGTTAGCTCAATTAAAAGACATATTTTCCTCCTTCATCCACGAAAATGAAAGTACCATGTCCAATCAATAAGGACACAGTCTCATAAAAGTTCCATTACAAACAGTGCGGTAAAAATTTGGAATGCTTCTCCGCATAAGATAAACATTATTTCATCATTCCCACATTTTAGTAAAATCACAAGGTCAGTCTTACTCTCCCACCCCCGCCCGCTGCCGCGCCTGTATTCCCACGTCCCACCCGGTCTCCATCACTCCACCCTCCTCACCCTCTCCCAAGGTGGCTTCCACCAGCTCCCCCTCCCTGATGATGTCCTCCTCCCCTCCATCTACCCCTCCTACCAACTTTGATCCTCCCCCTCACTTCCTGTGTCCTTTCCTTTCGGCACCCTCCCTCCCTTCTCTTCCCTTCCCTTCTCTTTCCTTTTCCCCTGTCTCCTCCCTCCTCCCCTCTTCCCCCGGGCTTCCCCTCCCCCTTCCTCCCTTCCCCCCGTCTCCCCTGCCCTTGGCATCTGCTCTCCCCTCTCCCTCTCCCTCTCCCTCTCCCTCTCCCTCTCCCACCCCCCCCCTCCTCCTTTCTTGGCAGGTCCCCGGACTCGTACACGGTTAGTGAACATTCGCGCGCCGGAGATCTACGCCTCGTGTTCTGTGTGTATCGTCGTTTTGTGCTTAAGTGGTTCTGTATTATTCGTTTTGTGCACCTCTGTTCACGTGTGACAATATTCGTCTCTGCCCAAGTGTCTGAACAAATTTTATTTTGGGCTCTACGCCCGTGAACGGCTCCATGTATTTTAAATAGTGATTGTCTCCGTTTCTATGTCCACCATGTTTTTTCTCTCGATGTCTTCCTTTATATCTTGTGTGTATCTCTGAGGCCAAAGAGCGGCGTAGCATGCTGCTGCTGGCCTGCCTGTACCCAGGTTTGAAAATAACAATAAAGAAAAAAAAAGTCTGTCTTACTTGATAACTGTTCCTACACAGCATCAGAATCTTGGCAACATGTGAATTACGAAGCGTAAAAGAAAAAGGAGAAAAATATCTTTATACAAGTAGCGCATGCTGTCCTGTAGATTAAGCCAATCGAACGAAGTCATCCCTCAAAAAAAGGTGAACTTATATTTACATAACATCAAATATTATAGTATATACTTATATTAATCTAATAATAAAGTATCAGAACCCAATAAAAACGCGAATTTTAGGAAAAAAATTTGGAAGTGGCAAGACACGAACCACCGCCCCATCAAAATAATCTCCAGGGGGCAGTAATGCTAAACACTACGCTACAGCAATAAGATACTGCAGACGGCACCAATCATAGTATCTTAGCTCGTGCAGAAAACCTTAATCGTAGATATGTTACTAATTGAAGTTTAATTACAACAAATTGTACCAAGAACAATGCGTTTTGGGTAGATCTTCAGTGTGTCGCTGGCTTCAAATAGCCTACTCTCATAATACGCAAGTTACAATAATTCTTTTGCCACGAATATGATGTTTCTCATTATTTTATTGGAACGAATCACACAGTTAACAACGAGTTTTTTTAGTGATTCTCAATTTGCTGGTGCTCAGAAACGGCATATATACATATAGGCTTGAAATGAATGCCAATATGGCGCCTCACAACTCTGTACTGAAGGGATACGGCGTGCGTGTGACGCAGGTGGCGTTGTGCCATCTCATTGGTCAACGCTCAGACGCACGCTCAGAATATCTGACACGCTAGATATTGCTCTGCACGTTCGGAAAGACTCCCGAACGTGCTATTCCACGCTACGGCGTCAGAAACTCGGCACGCTCAACGCTCAACGTTCGGATGCACGGTCCGTGTGCCGACGGCTTTAGGCTACGTCTGTGGACGATAAACTCACGTTTCTTTGACAATAGGCTGCGATACGTTTAAGTATGTTTAAATTTTTTCTCGTATTTGACAGAGTTGTGTTCTACTTATTACTTCTGAAGGTTCTAGTTAATATGTTGTTGGAGGTTATCTTATTATATTCAATTACTATCTTACAGAAATCTGTCAACTACGCGTGTGTAACTGGAATTTTGGTGTGTTATAGTATCAAGAACAGTTTTATCAATATCACGCTGATATTACTTTTCAGACACGACAATTCATACGGTACAGGCGAGAAGCATTTTGCACCCTGCGCTGTAGAGGCTTCGATTATTTATTTTCCTTTTTTAACTTATTCAAATCACAGAATTCGTAGTAAAAGGTATATCTAAACTTGTCAGATTTTAAGTCATTAGTGATTAACTGTGATCCTTTTTTATACTAATGGAATGTAGCGTGGAGATTAAGACTTGTTTTGAAATTTTATCGTACGAGCGCTGCTTTTTGAAACTTACTACTTCAGACTTACTGTAACAAAATTTCGATTAAAATAAAATCCTCGCACTGCGTCAGGTCATCCTGGACTTTAAGTTCAGTGCATAATGTAAATTATAATCAAATATAAAGTATAGATCTGAGCCATTTTTCCCTTTAAAGGGTATTGTGCTAGCAGTACATCTGATTTTAAAAAAAAGAAAATATTTATTATCTCGTTAAAAATATATATACATATAATTTTGTAAGAAAGAAAACTGGCGTTCTACGGATCGGAGCGTGGAATGTCAGATCCCTTAATCGGGCAGGTAGATTCGAAAATTTAAAAAGGGAAATGGATAGGTTAAAGTTAGATATTGTGGGTATTAGCGAAGTTCGGTGGCAGGAGGAACAAGACTTTTGGTCAGGTGAATACAGGGTTATAAATACAAAATCAAATAGGGGTAATGCAGGAGTGGGTTTAATAATGAATAAAAAAATAGGAGTTCGGGTAAGCTACTACAAACAACATAGTGAACGCATTATTGTGGCCAAGATAGACACGAGGCCCACGCCTACTACAGTAGTACAAGTCTATATGACAACTAACTCTGCAAATGACGAAGAAATTGAAGAAATGTATGACGAGATAAAATAAATTATTAAGATAGTGAAGGGAGACGAAAATTTAATAGTCATGGGTGACTGGAATTCGACAGTAGGAGAAGGAAGAGAAGGAAACGTAGTAGGTGAATATGGATTGGGGGTAATAAATGAGAGAGGAAGCCGCCTGGTAGAATTTTGCACAGAGCACAACTTAATCATAGCTAACACTTGGTTCAAGAATCATAAAAGGAGGTTGTATACATGGAAGAAGCCTGGAGGTACTGGAAGGTGTCAGATAGATTATATAATGGTAAGACAGAGATTTAGGAACCAGGTTTTAAATTGTAAGACATTTCCAAGGGCAGATGTGGACTCTGACCACAATCTATTGGTTATGAACTGTAGATTAAAACTGAAGAAACTACAAAAAGGTGGGAATTTGAGGAGATGGGACCTGGATAAACTCAAAGAACCAGAGGTTGTAGAGAGTTTCAGGAAGAGCATAAAGGAACAATTGACAAGAATGGGGGAAAGAAATACAGTAGAAGAAGAATGGATAGTTTTGAGGGATGAAGAGGTGAAGGCAGCACAGGATCAAGTAGGTAAAAAGACGAGGGTAGTAGAAATCCTTGGGTGACAGAAGAAATACTGAATTTAATAGATGAAAGGAGAAAATATAAAATGCAGTAAATGAAGCAGGCAAAAAGCAACAAAAACGTCTCAAAAATGAGATAGACAGGAAGTGCAAAATGGCTAAGCAGGTATGGCTAGAGGACAAATGTAAGGATATAGAGGCTTACCTCACTAGGGGTAAGATAGATACTGCCTACAGGAAAATTAAAGAGACCTTTGGAGAAAAGAGAAACACTTGTATGAATATCAAGGGCTCAGATGGAAACCCAGTTCTAAGCAAAGAAGGGAAAGCAGAAAGATGGAAGGAGTATATAGAGGGACTACACAAGGGCGATGTTCTTGAGGACAATATTATGGAAATGGAAGAGGATGTAGCTGAAGATGAAATCGGAGTTATGATACTGCGTGAAGAATTTGATAGAGCACTGAAAGACCTAAGTTGAAACAAGGCCCCGGGAGTAGACAACATTCCATTAGAACTACTGACTGCCTTGGGAGAGCCATTCCTGACAAAACTATACCATTTGGTGAGAAAAATATATTAGACAGGCGAAATACCCTCAGACTTCAAAAAAAATATAATAATTCCAATCCCAAAGAAAGCAGGCGTTGACAAATGTGAAAATTACCGAACTATCAGTTTAATAAGTCACGGCTGCAAAATACTAACGCGAATTCTGTACAGACGAATGGAAAAACTGGTAGAAGCCGACCTCGGGGAAGATCAGTTTGGATTCCGTAGAAATGTGGGAACACGTGAGGCAATACTGACCCTACGACTTATCTTAGAAGCTAGATTAAGGAAAGGCTAACCTACGTTTCTAGCATTTGTAGACTCGGAGAAAGCTTTTGACAATGTTGACTGGAATAATCTCTTTCAAATTCTGAAGGTGGCAGGGGTAAAATACAGGGAGCTAAAGGCTATTTACAATTTGTACAGAAACCACATGGCAGTTATAAGAGTCGAGGGACATGAAAGTGAAGCAGTGGTTGGGAAGGGAGTGAGACAGGGTTGTAGCCTCTCCCCGATGTTATTCAATCTGTGTATTGCGTAAGCAGTGAAGGAAACAAAAGAAAAATTCCCAGTAGGAATTAAAATCCGTGGAGAAGAAATAAAAACTTTGAGGTTCGCCGATGACATTGTAATTCTGTCAGAGACAGAAAAGGACCTGGAAGAGCAGCTGAACTGAATGGACAGTGTCTTGAAGGGAGGATATAATATGAACATCAACAAAAGCAAAACGAGGATAATGGAATGTAGTCGAATTAAGTCGGGTGATGCTGGGGGAATTAGATTAGGAAGTGAGACACCTAAAGTAGTAAAGGAGATTTGCTATTTGGGGAGCAAAGTAACTGCTGATGGTCGAAGTAGAGAGGATATAAAATGTAGACTGGCAACAGCAAGGAAAGCGTTTCTGAAGAAGAGAAACTTGTTAACATCGAGTATAGATCTAAATGTCAGGAAATCGTTTCTGAAAGTATTTGTGTGGAGTGTAGCCATGTATGGAAGTGAATCATGGAAGATAAATAGTTTGGACAAGAATAGAATAGAAGCCTTTGAAATGTGGTGTTACAGAAGAATGCTGAAGATTAGATGGGTAGATGATATAACTAATGAGGAGGTATTGAATAGGATTGGGGAGAAGATGAGTTTGTGGCACAACTTGACAAGAAGAAGGGATCGGTTGGTAGGACATGTTCTGAGGCATCAAGGAATCACCAATTTAGTATTGGAGGGCAGCGTGGAGGATAAAATCGAAGAGGGAGACCAAGAGATGAATACACTAAACAGATTCAGAAGGATGTAGGCTGCAGCACGTATTGGGAGATGAAGAAGTTTGCACAGGATAAAGTAGCATGGAGAGCTGCATCAAACCAGTCTCAGGACTGAATACCACAACAACAACAGCACCATAATTTTAATGTATTTCGGTTTTAGCAGTGTTAAAATGCCAGATTTGCTTGTAATACGTCTCTGGGTTAAAATAAAAGTTTTGTACATATTAAAGATTTTATTCTGGGTTACCAGACCTAACTACTTCCATACGACCTTTGCTTTTGCTGTACTTGCCGTAGATAATCAGTTAAGAGGGCTCACACATCCCAACTAGGAAAACACACCCTCATACTGCAACACTTCGTCCTCCACGTTCCACTGTTGGCACGAGCCATGACCAAGGGTAACGGTATCAGGGAGTTCGCTAGATCTTTCCACCAGACTGACACAGAGGATATCGTTATTTATCACTCAGGATAATTCGCTTCCAGTAATTCACTGTCCAATGGCGTCAGTCTTTAGACCGCTTCAAGCATTGCTTAGCAGTGACTATAGAAACATGTGTCTTATAAGGAGCTGTTCATTCTTTGTATCCCATTCTTTTTAACTCTCTGCTCTAATGAAACCCTATGCCCTATATACAATTTAAATATTTTTAACTACTGACGTAATAAAAGTAGAATTACAATTATGTCTGTGGTTGTCAGACACAGAATTGATTAAGGTTAATTGCAGCACATTGTATCCTACAACTTTTTGCGATACCACTGAATTTTGTGAATAGTAGCTGATTGAGAACTTCTGTTCGTAGTTGTCGCTGCATTTGTTGTTGCTCGTTCTTCTGAAAATAAACGTGCTATGATTTCACTGAGAAGTTTCGTAGTTCTTGAAAGTGTTTAAGAACAATATGATAATCTTTTTTTTTGCTCTCATTACTGTGGCGTAAGTCCTTCACTTTGTGAAGTCATCAAGAATGCGTCTCAATCAAATCGCCGCAAACAGGTATTAAATGTAACATGTTTAAAACGAAACACCAGTTAGGCTCATTTTCGTTTGTATTCTTCACTTTCAATTAACCACAATATAATTCTCCATATTACTTGTGCCCTAAAGATATGACTCACAGTAGTACGTCAGAGACGAGTTAACATTTCAGCCTCTCTCCATCACAGATCGCATGCGACTGTCCACCACTATTATAGCTCGCATCATGTTGGAAGGCGGCCCTATTTTCAGCCGTTCTGCGCATCCCCCACCATTAACTGTTAGCAGCCAATAAGAGTCATTCTCTTTCCGAGCGGCAAGCCGCGAGTTACAAACTGGACTGCGAGGATCTCTCTCCCACATGCTGCGCTGTAGCCGTAGTTCGCAACAACGCAGTTTCATTCACAGAGCAATCGAATTATTTACTCAGACATCGATGTTACTTTCTTGCAATGGTATAGCTGTAAATGTGTATCTGTAAAAGTTTTAATGCGATTTCCAAATGACGATGTCATATTGAACGTGAAGAGTTCCTCACAAGCAACTTAAATCAAATTGCGTCCCTATGGAGTATCGTCTTATTCGTGTGACTGGCTTCGTGATTTCCTGTCAGAAAGATCACTGTATATAGTAATCAACTGAAAATCATCCAGTAACACAGATGTGATATCTAGCGTTTGAAAGGAAGGCGCTCTTCTCTTCCCGATCTAATAAACGGTTTAGAACACAATCTCAGCAGCTCTCTTAGGTTGTTTTCAGATGATGCTGTGATTTACCGTCTTATAAAGTCATCAGGGATTAAAAGAAATTAGAAAACGACGTGAACAAGATATCTGTATGGTGATAAAAATGGTAATTGACTCTAAATAATAAAAAGTCTGAAGTAATCCGCATGAGTACTAAATGGAATCCGTCAAATTCTGTTTACAGGATAAAACTCACGATTCTAAAGGCTGCAAATTCAACTAAATACATAGGGATTTACAATTACGAACAACTTTAAATGCAACTATCATATGGTTAACGTTGTGTAGAAAGCAAACCAAAATCTGCGATTTCTGTCAGGTGTGGGAACCACTGCAGATAGAATTGATCTTAGAAGTTCAAAGAAACTTTCTCCTCAGAGTGTGAAAATACTTTGTTGGCACCCACCTACTTAAGGAGGAATGTTGATCATAGTAAAAATAAGAGAAGTTAGAGCTCCCAAGGAAAGAAAAAACCTTCGTGTTTTCTGCGCACTGTTCGAGAGGGGAACGGTAGAGAAATAGCTTGAAGGTGGTTCTATGAACGCTCTGCCAGACACTTAATTGTGAATTGCAGAGTAATCATGTGGATGCAGATGCTTCACAAGCAGTCGAGCAGGTTTATGTCCCCCATTTATAACTTCTTCAAATGTGAATCTGAAAGTGATACTTGTATTTTTGACACTTTGAAGACTCAAGAACGAACTGCAGAAGCACATATCGACAGCAGAAGTGTACAGAGCGTAGTGAACAAAAGTGTCGAAGCTGTAGAAACCTCGCCTGAAAACCATCAAAAGCGCGAGAAACCTGTAACACAAATAGATGGTTTTGACAACCACATTTTAAAGCGCTCCGTGTTTGAAATGTATACAAGAAGGGAATACCCGACATCGCAAAAGTGTGTTACAATTGTGCCTGAGCAAATTGTCTTCAAAGGTAACGCTTCGTAAATGTAAAAAATTTTAAAATACATTGGTTTTAAACATGTTAAGAAGAGAGTTTTCAGTTGGAAGAAGTGACACAGAAACAGCGCGAAGCACATCCGTTTTAAAGATGCGTGATACAAGAGGAGGAGTTAGTTCTACAGTGTGTTACCTTGATAAAACATGGATGAATCAGAATCATTCCATGAATAACTGCTGCAAAATGAGTGATGGTACTGGTGGTTTTAATTAGGAAAAGGTCCTCGGATACTTACTCTGCATCCCCGCTCTTCTTCTGATTTGTTTCCTGAGAGTAAACTTGTATTTAGCTGTAACAAACACAGTAGTGACTACCATTCGGAAATGAACGGTATCACTTTCAAAAAGTGATTCACTGGACATTTCTTGCCATTCCTAGCTTCGAAGTCGGTCATTGTAATTACCATGCCAGTTATCATTCAGCTATTACAGAGAAATGACCAAGTACGCGCACCAGGAAAGGGGAGATTGTGCTCTCGCTGAGAAATAAAAGTATTCCGGGCAGTATAAGCCACACTCTAGCTGAACTCCTGGATCTCGTTAATTTATAAATGTCACGCGACAGAATGTACAAATTTGACTTTCTTGCATGTGAATGTGGTCACACAGTTTTGCGTTTACCCACATAATACTGTCAGTATAATCCGATAGAATTAATTTGCGCACAGGTTACAAACTATGTGGGGAAAAGACAAAACATTCAAAATAACACACTGAAAGGCTTGTGCATGAAGCAATAGGCAGCATCCCCCTTCAGCGTGGGCACACTATGTGTGTCTCGCTGAAAAGTTTCAAAAATAAGACTTTTACAGGGAGGTGAAGATGGATGAAATCCTCGATCGTATCATCCTAAATTTACAAACATATGGTTCGGACATGGGCTCAGATAACAGATGGTATTACGATGTAGACTTCAAAATAAAGTAAAATAAGGATCTTTCTTGTTTTTAGAGACTCAAGGTTTAAAAACGTTTCAATCAACATAACAATTGCATACACTGTATATGAGAACTTCCTAGTTTTTATTGATTTGGAATATGTAGCCTGTGAAGTATTCAGATCATAATGTTCAGCACATTGCCCAAGGAGAAGTTAAGCTTTTGCCAGCCTATTGTATTACTTGCGAGAATGAGGCTGGATAAATTCGTCAAAAACTCCAATATTTCGACACGTAAACCCCTGTCATTTTCATGGCACGAGTTGGAAAATTTTGGAAAATGCCTTAAAATGAAAGGGGGGGTTACCTGGCGAGATATCGGTGGTTTTCGACTTTATTTGTCAGCATTCCGTCGAGTGATTTACAGAGGATGGTTAATTGTTAGCTTGTCCAATGGATCATAAATGCGTCCTTCCACTTGAATGTTGAAAGTTAGTTTAAAGTGATAAGCCTGTTGACACCGAAAAATATGATAACATACTGACAACCTTTATGATAGTCTTTTGCACTGGTGTTTGATACCAGTAATTTCTTTTTATGCATAGTGATTTACATTCAACAGCAGTGAAATACACATTACTCACATTTAAAAAATTATATGCAGTAGAAGCAGTTGTCAATCAAATATAATGATTTCGGTTTCAGTTTGAAGTTTATTTTGTTATGTATTACATTTTTACTTATAATACAGTCCAAATCGCGATAAATGGGAAAAACATGGTTGAAATGGCTCTGAGGACTATGGGACTTAACATCTGAGGTCATCAGTCCCCTAGAACGTAGAACTACGTAAACCTAACTAACCTAAGGACATCACACACATCCATGCGCGAGGCAGGACTCGAACCTGCGATCGTAGCGGGCGGATAAATGGCAATTATTGCAACTATTTTCGATTATCTTGACGTTAGACAATCGTCGTTTCGGGAAAAATTGTTCTTGACGTCTTCGTAAAGGAGTATCAGCTGTTGTCACCTTCCAACGTCACACAGACAATTGCTGTGGAGCAGTGGATACAACCTCAAGGGTCGCAAGTAAGATTTCTCTCATATAGACAAGTGATCGAAATTGGTTCACAAACGTATTATTCCCTCATAGATTTGAACGTATAATACGATGTACTGAAAACAAATGAACAGGATTGTTGTCTACAACAACACCGTTCGGCAACACGGACTTCGTTTGCCCACTCTCTGTCACCATGCATGTGCAAACCTCATCCCCTCCACGCCGCCCTATCGCTCCGCCTCTATGCGCGGGAGCGCCATCCTACGTGAAGCGGGCTATAGTCGGCAGAGAAGACGAAAACCAAAGATACATTAGTTTTCCTTCGATAACTCAGGGAGGTTAACACATATTGATTTTCAAACAGAAGTAATATTTCTGTAGAATATATTATATACTATACTAATTCCATTTTGTTACGTTTTGAGCAATCAATTAATTGTAGATAGTTTCCCGTAACAAATGAGGATAAATAGAGATGACACAAAAATTATGGATCTCCAAACATGGAAATAAAGCAATGGATTCAGACTGAGAAAATATACATTACCGATGTAACAAAATATTAAAACGGCTAAAGGTGCATCGTGTTGCCCAAAGATTACAGCTTGATTCAACAATTCTTTATTGAACAAAATGAGAATTATACACACGAGAGAATGGTGTTTTATCTACACATCCTATTTTTCCACGTAATCTCCAACCCGTTCTATAGCCTTTCTCCAGAGTGAAACAAGAGTGTGTATGCCCCATTGATACCAATTCTTGTCCTGATGGCGGAGCCAGTGCTTCACTGTGTTAATCACATCTTCATCGTCATCAAAATGTCTTCCACGAATGGCATCCTATAATGGCCCAAAAAAGTGGAAGTCCGAGGGGGATAGGGCAGGTAACATTCCGTATGTTGACAAAAATACATTTTCAGACCCTATTGTAGTTAGAAAACAGCTTCCGTAATTGTTCAAAATGCTTTTTTTAAAATTATTTTGATCAATTAGTTCACGAGGTCATTCAAATTGTAAATGGTTACGAAAACACATTTGACCTCTTAGCCACAAATAATCCTGAGCATCACGACGGATACAGGGATTAGTGAACACATAGTCGTAGCGAGGCTCTGTTCCGTAACAAAGAAATTTACCAAAACTAACGCCGGCCGCGGTGGTCTAGCGGTTCTGGCGCTGCAGTCCGGAACCGCGGGACTGCTACGGTCGCAGGTTCGAATCCTGCCTCGGGCATGGGTGTATGTGATGTCCTTAGGTTAGTTAGGTTTAAGTAGTTCTACGTTCTAGGGGACTTATGACCTAAGATGTTGAGTCCCATAGTGCTCAGAGCCATTTGAACCATTTTTGAACCAAAACTAAACGCGAAATATATCTATTTATAAAAGCAACTAAAAATTCGGTTGACGTCTTTCTGAGAGACAGTCTCCAATCCTTCTAAACTATTTAAGTGAAGGCCATATGTAGCTTAAGTTCAAAGAAATAGTATCAACGGTATTCGAGAGATTCATACCAAATAAATTAATAAGAGACGGAACTGATTCCCCATGGTACACAAAACACGACAGAAAGCTGCTGCAGAAGCACCAAAAGAGGCAAGTGTAATTTAGACGAACACAAAAACTCCAAGACGGGCGACGTTTTACTGAGGCTCTAAATTTGGTACGGATTTCAATGCGAGAAGTATTTAATAGTTTCCACAACGAAACTCTCCCTAGAAATGTGGCGGTAAATCCAAAGAGATTCTGGTTCTATGTTAAGTAAATCAGCGGAAAGGCTCAGTAAGCGATGTGGAGGAGGAGGGGGAGACAAGGGACCCAACCCTTCGGACCAGGTAAAATCGTCTCAAATTTCCGGCGTGGCAAATGTCCGCACACCATCTCCCCGACCTCTGCAAATGATGGAGCTCAGCCGAACCGCCCTCTGATGACCTCCCCCTACGTGCGCAGCGGTTAAATGTACTTCTGTCAACTGGAGATGCTCGATAGACTTTGCGTAAGGGCTTGTGAATATTCCCTACAGTTCCTTTCTCTGCAGTGAGAAATTCAATGGTGGCACGTTGCTTGTAACGTACATGAGCTACACCGACATTTTCAAACAATCCTGCAGCTACACTATCTGTTGAAACTGACGGAAACTTGGCGCGCTCATTCACGAGACTTCAAATAATACGTACGTAGGGTTTCGCATTCACAGCGTTGTTTTCAGCTGAGAAAAAAATGCGGTGCATTACTTTCTGGGCAACCCTCGCATAATCCTGAATCTCACATTCTCATTATGGTTCGGACAGTCACTGTGCTAGTTGCGTTACTGGTAGCACTTTGGAAATGATGAGCGGTTCTTCCCTCTGTCTTCACCCTAAATTTTACGACTACCTTACAGAATGCTCGACGGTCCCTGTCCATCAGCATATTGAGGTCTGCCTGGCCTAACTTCAGCTGTATCGGTTCCTACGCGTTTTGGCTTCGACTTCGGCAGCTTTTGAATAGCTGAAATTAATGTCCTTGATGGACATCCAGTGACGGTTCAACATTCGAGGTCACTGAGCTCTTATGACCGACCCATTTTTCTGTTACTGCTCCTATACGAGGTGCATTCAAGTTCTAAGGCTTCCGATTTTTTTTCTCCGGACTGGAAAGAGATAGAAACATGCGCATTGTTTTAAAATGAGGCCGCGTTCATTGTCAATACGTCCCAGAGATGGCAGCACCGTACGGCAGATGGAATTTTACCGCCAGCGGTGAGAATGAGAACTGTTTTAAATACTTAAAATGCGACGTTTTCCTTACTTGAACAGCGTGCAGTTTTATGAATTTGCCTGGTGTGAAACCAATTGAAATTCATCGACAGTTGAAGGAGACATGTGGTGATGGAGTTATGGATGTGTCGAAAGTGCGTTCGTGGGTGCGACAGTTTAATGAAAGCAGAACATCGTGTGACAACAAACCGAAACAACCTCGGGCTCGCACAAGCCGGTCGGACGACATAATCGAGAAAGTGAAGAGAATTGTTTTGGGGGATCGCCGAATGACTGTAGAACAGATCGCCTCCAGAGTTGGCATTTCTATGGTTTCTGTGCACACAATTCTGCATGACGACCTGAAAATGCGAGAAGTGTCATCCAGGTAGGTCCCACGAATGCTGACGGATGACCACATGGCTGCCCGTGTGACATGTTGCCAAGCAATGTTGACGCGCAACGACATCATGAATGGGTCTTTCTTTTCGTCGGTTGTGACAATGGATGAGACGTGGATGCCATTTTTTAATCCAGAAACGAAGCGCCAGTCAGCTCAATGGAAGCACACAGATTCACCGCCACCAAAAAAATTTCGGGTAACCGCCAGTGCTGAAAAAATGATGGTTTCCATGTTCTGGGACAGCGAGGGCGTAATCCTTACCCATTGCGTTCCAAAGGGCACTACGGTAACAGGTGCATCCTACGAAAATGTTTTGAAGAACAAATTCCTTCCTGCACTGCAACAAAAACGCCCGGGAAGGGCTGCGCGTGTGCTGTTTCACCAAGACAACGCATCCGCACATCGAGCTAACGTTACGCAACAGTTTCTTCGTGATGACAACTTTGAAGTGATTCCTCATGGTCCCTACTCACCTGACCTGGCTCCTAGTGACTTTTGGCTTTTTCCAACAATGAAAGACACTCTCCGTCACCGCACATTCACCAGCCGTGCTGCTATTGCCTCAGCGATTTTCCAGTGGTCAAAACAGACTCCTAAAGAAGCCTTCGCCGCTGCCACGGAATCATGGCGTCAGCGTTGTGAAAAATGTGTACGTCTGCAGGGCGATTACGTCGAGAAGTAACGCCAGTTTCATGGATTTCGGGTGAGTAGTTAATTAGAAAAAAAATCAGAGGCCTTAGAACTTGAATGCACCTCGTCCTGACAACATAACACTCGCCGCTGACTTTTGCCATAGCGGTGTCCGTATACTTTTCATCATATAGTGCGCCTACGTAGTGTGACGGTACAAATCCCCGTCACTAGATGAATAGGTCCAGTATGCAAGGATTGC